>NC_048894.1:49016325-49038825 GCF_011077185.1 Oxyura jamaicensis
TTCCAAATAAATTAACAATTAACACAAAATTAAAGGCATTCTCCAAAAAGGTACATCTGAAATTCTACTTTTTTTTTCCTCTCCCTGCTAAGCAGACTTCTACAATGTGTCATCAATTCATGATTTCCTAGTCATCTGGGATCCAGAAGGTACTACTATGCAGCAGCCTTGACAAGCCTGCTGCATGTCTTGAAATCCCACATATTTTACAGTGCACCTACAGATCAAATGTGTAGTAAACCCAGCAAGTCAGAGTTGCTGGATTAGCTGTGCATGCACTGTACAGCCACCCAGTGCCTGGGTAGCATGTCTGAGATTTCCAATAAGAAGATGGATCTGCCATCAGGCCATGCAACAAGCATGCAGGCACAGGCTCAGAAACTCTGATCCTTGATTTTACTGTACATGTACTGACCAAATAGAGAGTTGCATTCCCAGCAAACCAACAAGCATGCTCCTCTTTTCCCATGCCAGACAGACAAATACTTGTCTGAGAATGCTGTATTAAAATAGGACAAGCCTTATAAAGCATTTTCAATAGGAACATCAACACAGCCTCCACTGTACTATACTCAAGATAACTGCAATACAGCTATTTGGTGGTAAAAACTCTTTGCTGCTTTTGTAGTTAAGATATATACAAATAGCAAGAAAAGCTAAAATGTACCAAATATATATATATTATAATAATTAAGTTCAGAGCAGTGTAAACTATTCCCCAAAAATCTGCTGTGGTAACAGAAAGCCATAGTCATAGGATCCAACAGTCTTTAAATAACCACTTTAATGCATCTTCCCTCAATTCACCAGCTTCAGGAAAGGTAAATGGCCACACCTTACCATTGATTTGATAACCACATTAACTGATAACACATTACAGAAACACAAACTCATCCACACATCTTATTGCTGATACAAAAATATTTCCCTACTACATCTGTAGATGATGCTTGCACAGTAAAAGAGTCACAAGATATCCATGTATATTGTACCTCGCTGATGATCACTTTCTGTCCATGGTAAGTTACTACTGGTCAGAGCAATCCCAGGATGCAATCAGCCTCCCATGATAAATCATTTTTTGCAATACAGCTACAGTATTACAGGTGCCTTCCTCTTTTTCCTATGTTGCAAGGATCAGACTGTGCTTTTGGAAACACAAACAGTAGGCAGCACTTTTAAACTGCATACTTTCTTTGTCCAGCTGAGGGAGATGAGACAAGCCATTCCTCTGTCACTTCATTAGACCCTACTAAATGAGTGTAGTCACAGGAGAACACCAATTCTCAGATAGCCCTTGCATCAGCTGGTGAACTCTAGTTCAAAGACTCTGCTAGTCTTTGCCACTCATCTGCAGCTTTAAAGATCTTCACTATGTAAAGGGTCTACCTTACATTGGATAAATTTCTGCGTTCTTCTCCAAAGGCATTTCTGAGAAAGTCAAAATCTCATGAAAACCTTTTGACAGAACTTTCTGTGAAAGGCCGTAAGAACTTGTAAATCTGTTGGCATTAGGAAACAACGCACTGAGTGTGAGTCAATAAACCGGTTCTTTGTTTAAATATACTCTTCTCACTTTTAAAAAATACTAAAGGATATTCAGCACATAGGAAAAAAAAAAAAAAAAAAAAGGGCAAAAATAAACATCTTACATGCAAAATTGTATAATAGTTGTATTTACAGGTTGACAAAACATGGGGTTAACAGGTATGTACCACCACTTCATTTTTTTCAGGAAGAGAGTTCCTGGTTTTCAAGCAATAAATCATAAAAACTTTCCTATTTCTAAACATTTTAAGATAAGGCAGTTGAGAATCAAATCAATTTAAGCTTCTATATCAAGTTTTCAGCCTTTCTAAACAGCAACAAACATGCTGTCCTTGTCAAACCATTTTAATGTGAACCAACCAAAAATTTATCAATCTTATAAAGATCATCTGTGTCTTTTCCCAGAATCCTTTGAAGACTACACTGAGATGATGTCCACACCACCTGCAGTTTTATTTTGACAAGACGAGAGTAGGGGAAAACAAAGTCACAAGCATAGCTGCTCTTTTTTAAGTTGGTTTATGACAAGCATTCAGTCTTATACTTAAACAGCAAAAGTCAAAATATTGTATCAAATGCTCAAAAATTAAGTGAATTTACATTTACATATTTATTTTATGTGCTATGTCTTAACATCCTTATTAGTAATTTTTTTTTTCCATGACACTTCATAAAAGTACTGTTCTTCAAAATAAATGCCAAATAAGCTGTTACTGCTAAGACAACAGGTTGTTCAGGACTTGGGGCAGGTGGGTGGAGGGGAGCCAGCATTCAGGGACACAAGAGACTTCAGAGAAGGAGCAGACTTCAGCCAAGATGAACAGGAGGGCTCTAGCAGCACACAAGGGCCTGGGCATCTGAGCAACAACTGCCATGGAGCCTGTTCCCTTATAGAGTGGTTTTCTACATGAAGTAGCTCTTTCCTGAGAGTATTCTACCAACAGCAGTTTGGGGGAAGGGGAGGGGAGGAGAGGAAAGGGAATGACAACAAGCTATGGTGCAGTGGGGAAGAAGTGGTTCAGGTGTACTCTTTCCTTTGTGTTAACTCAATTCCTGCTCAACCTCAGCATATTCAGGCTCATTTTAAAGCCCCACAATCTACATTTTTTTATTGTACTCATGTAATGACAAAAATATAACTGTATATAAGGATTAATATAAAATTAGACTCCTAAAAATTGTACAATTGGCATAGTGATAAAAGTCCTGCCACCTCATCAGTACTTAAGGAAAAAGAAAAAGGGTGCACAGGGAAGAAAGGCAGTTCTGCCTCTTAGGCAAACTGTGGTAATTCATATTTATGTCGAGGATACTCCTTACCAAGAGGATTGGGCCCATCCTGCATCTGTGTTCAATTAACATTTTAATGAAAAGCTGAGGAGATGCAGATAGGTAACAGGTGTGGATCACTCTAATTAAATAGCTCTTCTCAATTTTTTTTTATTTATTTCCTGTTATACAAAATGCCATAGCACATATTTTTCTGAAGCTATCATTTGGGGGGTTGGGAGGGGGGTGAGGCCCAGAAGAGAAATTGCCAGCAAACATAACATCTCTTACAAGAAAGCAAAAGCCTAGCAAAATTGTTCCTAATGACATTTCATTTAATCAAGTTGTTTACGAAGTCCAGGAATTTGACAGCTGTATAGTTCCAGAGTATTACACATCTATTCCCCATAACAAACCATAATACAAATAATGAAAATGAATTCCACTACACAAAAGTACCACTATCGTTAGAATAGCCATGAAGTGATGCTAAAAGGGGTACACTACTGGCTTTTATTCATTGGAAATACCATAATGTGGGCAAAACATTTTTTTTTTCTAAATTAGTTAGTGAATCTAAAGTTTTGACTGATGGCAAGAAGCATACATTATTTTCATCTGTGATGATCCAAGAAACCATATGACACTGATCCCAGCATTCATGAACAAGAGTTTTCACAATGTTTGACTATAAAACATAGCAATTCTGTATTAATGAACAGTTTATTCAGATAGGCCTTGCAATTTTGTGGGTTTATTTTTTTATATATTTGTGATAATCTATATGACATAATTTATCAGTAAAATTACAATCAGAATGTATTTTGGGCAATTCTCCAACAGAATCAAGGCTAGACAAAATAGATATAATATAATCAAACAGTTTTTGTAGTTGTTTAAGGACAATCTTGTTACTTTCATTAGTCGTCATGTGACAACTATCAGATAAACTATAGAGTCATCACATAGCTAAGTACAACAGCTTCTTCCTTTAAGTACCTACCTCAGATGGAATAGAATGCTACTTTTAAGTCAAGAAATCTTTAGGTCCAAATACTTAGTTTGTATATTTAACAACAGTCTCCTCACTGTCTCCTCAACTCTCCGACACTTAATTCAATTACATGAGAAAAATAAAAATAAAAAAATAATAATAAAAAACAATAAAACACATTTTCTGCTACCAGTCTGGCCTCTTGTATTTCCTTTTGCTCTGTAAACAGCTGTTGTACTGCAAATGCTGTCTTCCCCAAACTGCAAGCATACTTATTTACATTCAGTGTAGTCAGAGCCAATTACTATATGCAATTACACTGGTCTGTTTCCTTAGAGAAAAAATATGTTTCTTCCTCACCCTTAAAAGGAGAAGAACGAGAAAAACTTTAACAGGAACCATGAAGCATTGGTATAAATTACCTGATGTTATTGTGTAGTCTCCAGACTTGGCAGTCATTATGAATAAATTAGATGACCTTCTTTAACCCTGTGTTTGAGCACCATGATCAACATCTTCAGATGACTCCAGCTCTATTTCTGATGACTCTCTGGCTCTGCTTTAATGTAGAATGGGCTAGGTGTGCCAACAGTATCACACAACAGGCACACAAATCCACACACTAGCAAGCATGAATAATGAACTTGGTCTCAGCAACATCATATAACCAGTAGGTGAATCAGAGTTTGGCAAAACAATGAGAAAATGCAGTCCAGAATCAGTTCTGAGAATTCCTCAAGAAGAACTCTGGGATGTTGGGATACCTAAGGATTAGGTAGCTTTTCCAATAAGATGTAGTACTGAACAACACCAGTTCCTTTCTGAATCTAGAAAGTCACTAAGAAATATCCGAGATAAATATTGTGCAGATAAAACATTCCAGAGGCTTTCTGTCTACAAATAATTTCTGTCCCTCAGGCAGTTATATCAAACTACACAAACTTCAGCTGAAGTGGTATACTCCTCTAACATGGATCCAATTATTGGTATATTTTCTAGACTTCAAGAGAACTTACTTTTTGTACCTTTTAAAATGTCATCCCCACTATGAATTTGTCATGCATTATTACAATTACAATTTCATTATAACAAATTATCTTCCCTTTAATACCATTAGGCTTCAAAATATGAGTTTTTAAATTCATAATATGAACAGTTAGGTAGGCAAGAAAAAGTTGAAAAATTGTTTTACAAACAATATAAATATATTATTATGTACATAATATATAATTACTTATTTACTGTTTAACTGAGCTAGTGGGGAACTCTCCCCAAAAGCAGACTTCTTCACAGAAACACATATTTTTTGAAACCTTCCATCTGGGAGATTTCTGATGTTAAAGAAGGAATTATTGGTAAAAAGGAGAGACAAAGTATTGGTCAATTACTGGTTAAAAGGAAATAACTATTCTCTATAAACCAACAACTAGAACAACAACAACAAAAGGAAATTAAAATTTTAGTGCCTCACATCCTACAGGAATATACTAATCTATGGCCCACCAGCTCTCTACCCTTTCTTTTAGTACAGAGTAAAGTCACTTCAAAGTTTTTGGTAAAACAATTATTTTCACCCCTGTCAAGCTTGCCTTATAACATAGATGGGAAATGTATTACCCAAAATAGAAATAGAAAAGATTGAAAGGTCTCATTCATTTTCCCACAAAATTGTATCTGATTTCAATTGGACAGGGAGAGCAGATGACTGGATGGGACTGAGAGAACAAGTAAATCCCTCTAATGCAGTTACGCTATACAAAAGGTTATCCTAGGTTTGTTATTTGCAGGTTCCTTAGGGTGTTGTCACATGTGAACTTACTGAATCTATTCTGCTCCCTTTTTTTCTTTTTCCAGAAAAAAATAAATAAAAATGTTACACATGCTTTCAGAGTATTACTACTATATTCTAACAAACTGAATCAGGGTTCTTAAAACTAGTTGTTTTTGTACTCCATAAAAATTAAGCCAATCAGATTTTTTTTTTTTTTAATTTAAATACATTTAATAGTTAAATAGCAAACTGACTGGGTAAGTCTGATCTATGATAATTCTAAATCCATATTATTGCAAATGGAATGAATCAGATGCACAGAGAAATTAGCAAAGTATAGACAAACATTATTAATTCTCAATTTCATTAGCTGCAAACTTAGCAAAATATTTTCTGCCAATATTCTGCTTCAGTAGCTCATAACTGTCTAAGACACTATATTAAAGACTCCACATTAAGTCAGATGATATTGTCTTCTACACCTGGCCAAGAATAAGATTTCTGGATCTTAAAATTCTCACTTTTTCAGCTCATAATTTGTTTGCCAAGCATCTCTTTTTATGTGAACTTTTAAAGAATTCATGAAACACTAGCACCAAAACTAACACTGAAACAAGGATGTGTGGAGAATGAGTAGAAATCTCAAAAGAGTATAGCAAGGTCTAGATTAAAGTTTTAGTACTAAAAGATGACAGAAAACTAAGGCATGTATGTCAGACTTAAATATAGAAAACCTGTATTTTCCTCATAAGAGGAAAAAAGCTAAACTTATATTTTGGGGTTTTAGTAAAATTTAAGCTTCTCTCAGAATCATTAAATGAATTTTCTTATGGAACATGTTATGCATTTTTTTGTGCATAAAAAAGGTAAAAAACATTTTCCTGTTGAAAACATTTTTAAAAACATTTAAAAGTCAAAACCAAGAAGTCCTGTGGCACTGTGCTTATCATAATAATTGCTGAGCCTAAGTAACCTTTTCTTAGCACTGGAGCTGATGCCCAAAACAGACCACCTTTCACCACTGGAGACAATAACAATTGCATGAAAGGGAAAAACAAGTATCATTGTGTGAAAGCTTCAGAATAAATTTCACCTAGATAAGTAATACTACCTATCAACACCAACAGGCTGAGTCAGACTCAAAATCATAAAATTATCAGGATATTATACATATATAAGATATATGCCGCCTTCAGAAAATGTATGTACTGAGAGAGCTGTGTTTCTCAGACTCTGAAAGGTAAAAATCACTTTCCACATAAAATGGGTCAAACTATTCTGATTTTTTAACCCAGTATATTTCAGGCCTGGCCAGTTCATTGTGTATGCCACTTTATTTTAGAAACATTTTAGACTCACTTTAGATGACAACTCTTGCTAATAAGACAGTTTTTAGATCTGGGATCGTATTTGAACTAGCTGATTCTATGTTTAGAGGTACAGCAGTGTTTAGTGATTTCTGCATTAAAAACCTTTATAAACGAAATATATTGAAATCTTAATGCTGTTGAAGAGAACATACTATTCACACTGAGTTTTTTTTAGAACGAGAATATAGCCTCCTCCTCTTACAAACGAGGGTGAAGAAGCCTTGGCCCCTCTGCTCCAAGGCAGAATCCCATTTCATTTAAATTGGCTCTGAATTCTGCCTTGATGCAATCTGTACTCATCATACTTTCCTGAAGTCAGAGAAACTGTTCTTATATTAAGAACTATAATTTTAACTTTTTGCAGCCTTTTGCTTGCCTTTTACCAAACTACCAGTGGTCTTTCATATAATTGTACTAGTTTCCTTTTTCTGTGATTTCAGCACTGCACTACTTGGCACTTTGATGACACACTTCTTGGAGAAGGAAACCACTGAATACATCAGTGGTTCATCCCTCATCCACCCCAGACCTTGTTCAGATACCTTTCTTCAAAGCTGATAAGGCAATAAGTTGCCAGGGTAGATACAGAGAATCTTACGTACTATACTGGCTGTGTAACCAAACACACTGCAGTCTCATAACATCCACACTGTACTGATGGGTAAATAAGACCTTGAGCCAATGCTTCATTGCCAGCTCACTCTACAAGTGAAAATTCAAGACAGAAGTTACAGTACTATTAACTTAAAGATGACAATGAACCTTTGTAACAGTTAAGCCTTTTATCTTTCTGCAGTGCTCAGTTCCTTTTAAATTGTAATCATAGACATATGATTACTAATGTGACAAACTGGTGAACTTTAGATGTTTCCCACCACTGCTACCACTGGACCATTGATGTGGCACCAACATTAGCCACATGCACCTCTCTAAGCTATTATTGTTGTCAGTCCTGATGACTTGCATACCATGAGGAATCTTGGTGATCAAACCAGTACCCAAAAGGGATGCAAGAGTCTTTGATGCATAATTCATAGAGCAGTGCATGAATCAACTCCCTGAAGATCAAAATAACATAGTACTTTACTAAGCAAATTAAATCTAAACAAATAGCCTGGTTTGAATAACTAGGGGCTGTTAAGTTCACCATTACCTTAGATCATCTCTAACAGAGAAGCAGTTAATAAATCAATTGGTGTTTGGACTGGGGAATCCTGCCATGTTGCTTATGTGATATTTAAGTAAGGATCCTAGATAAATTTGAAAAATCTCTGGAAGGGTAGATGGACTGGAAAAAAAATTATAGGAAATACATTTTAATTTAACTTCATCTCCAAACAAAAACCTCTAAAACTAAAAAGCCTTTTACCAGTAAGAAGGAAAATACATCTGAGAAATGACGTCAGAGAATATGCAGAAAATTACTATATATTGTTGCAAAGCATAGATGTTCTGTATATTGTACAGAAATAATATAAATAGTAGCCCTTGTAAAAGGAATAATGTCTGTGCAATAAAAGCATTTTTTCCTAAAGTACATTTGTTTATATTACAAAGTGTCTCCCCTCCCAGTCTTCTGTATGCTGCTGCCCCTTCAGCACAGTCACAGTCTAGTAGAAGATTAATATTTCAGAACTTGTCATGGGCAGTTTCACTTGACTCTGTCACTGCCTATGTCTGACAAGCTATTTATCATGCTGCTAAGTGTCAGCATTAAATTTTCCCTGCTGTTATGACAGCAACATTATTCATCAGGATTACAGCCCCAGTACAAGGCTGCTTACAGCTGTTACCTTCTTTTTCTGGGCTTTATCGATCTCTGTTCTTTCTATTAAAAAAAAAAAAAAAAAAAAAAAAAGGTTTATGCACATGACCATTCATATCTTGCATATTTGATGATCTTCATTTCTCTACCAACACTGAACAACGACAACAAAAAAAATATCCCAGAAACGGGCTTCCATGGTTGCAAAATGTCTTAAACAGAACAGAATCTCATTCCCTTCAATGAGAGGCACATTCTCTTTGAGGAGATGGAGGAATACTGTAAACATTATTGATCATAATGCATAGGCACCCAAGGTTGAAGCATGTTGCTTGACAAATCGATCTGCATTTGTTTTAACCAAGTCACCCTTCCTTACCCACTTCAATGAAATGACAATGAAATCAAGAATTATTTATTGAGATGTGCAGTGTTATTCACAGGCAGCTCAACTCTGCCTTGTCTCCAGTCCGAACTCTGAACACTCCAATTACCTTCCGCAGGGCTTTAGGTTTGGAGTAGAATAATATGATGAATAAAGATAAGACCATGCTGAATTCCTTAGAAATTCTTTCACAACTTAAGCTTGGCTTACTTTTCTGACATTCCCTCCCACTTAAGAAAGTTTTTTTTTTTAAAATAAATCATTAGTATATCTAGTTTAAGATGTGTTTTTTATTTCTAAGTCTTCTATGCTCTGCAATGACTTGTTTGGCCATTCACTCCCATTCTACCTTTGGGTGTTTATTACCACCTCTGGGCTTTGAGAACAGATAACAACATTGTTTAAAATATGCTGTGGGAAAAAAATACTTACAATTAAAAATAAAAAAAAAATAAATAAAAAATAAAAAATAAAGCTCTCCTCATAAGTCCATGTATGATTTTTTTGAACCATAAGAATATTTGAAGTTTTCAAAACAGAGAAGTCAATTCGGAAAGTAAATTATGTGACGGGCTCTGGCAGAAGGCACCAGGCACATATAATGCACTGTATCATGTGTACTGAACTATAATAAGGAAGAGAAATTTTTATAAGTTTAACAATGCATCCTGCCATCTCCATACACTTTTTATCCAGTAATTTAGACTTCAAGATTTCAAATCATGCCATAAGCCAGACCTCTCATTGACTGCTGTTTCAAATCATTAATACATAAAAAGATAAAAAGCATTTCTGAAAATCAAGTTCTTAAAATTCATTCTAAAATGCAAAAGAAAATAAAAAACAGAAGATGAAAATAAAATAGAAGAAGAAAATTGTAAGTTTGCAGTTGACACCAAGTTGGATGAGAGTGTTGATCTGCTTGAGGGTAGGAAGGCTCTACAGAAAGATCTGGATAGGCTGGATCAATGGGTTGAGGCCAAAATGTATGAAGTTCAACAAGGCCAAGTGATGGGTACTGCGCTTGGGCCACAACAACCCCACACAACACTACAGACTGGAAAGCTGCCCGTCGGAAAGGGATCTGGGGGTATTGGTCAATAGACAGCTGAGCATGAGCTGGCAGTATGCTCAGTTGGCCAAGAAGGCCAATGGCATCCTGGCTTGTATCAGAAATAGAGTGGTCAGCAGGACTAGGGAAGAGATTGTCTGCCTGTACTCAGCTCTGGTGAGGCCACACCTTGAGTACTGTGTTCAGTTTTGGGCCCCTCACTACAAGAACATTGAGGTGCTGGAACATGTTCAAAGAAGGGCAACAAAGCTGGTGAAGGGTCTAGAGAACAAGTCTTATGAGGAGCAGCTAAGGGATCTGTTTTTTTTGTTTGTTTGTTTGTAATGTCACCTGAGACTCCTTTAAAAAGAAGTCACAGGTGACATTATTGCTCTCTACAGTTACCTCAAGTATCATGGTGGGGTTCAGTCTCTTCTCCCAAACAAGTGATAGGACAAGAGGAAGCTAACTGTGTGATTGAGTAAGACTTTTATTAAGGAGTTATTTTTCATTTGCTTATCTGCAAGGAGTACATCTAAAAGGTAAATTCTAATAATCTAAAGCCTTTCCACACTTACAATTTACTTCAAAGACCCACAGCTTTAGAGGCATAGCACTATTTTTGAGTGGATGGGGCAATACACACCTAATCGTATGCTAGAAAATTGCTACCCCAGCAATGGGATGCAGCAGTGTTGGACCCTTCCCATGGGAAACCAGAGCTGTGGTCATATGAGGCTGAGAAGTGCCAAACACATAGTATTGGTTCCGAAGCCCAGCAGTAACCTACAACTTTGTCATTTCTTCCTAACCAGATACAGATCAAAGCACAGAGCTCAGCCCATTGACACCATTTTCTTTCACACATTGGCTTGCTGCCACAGGGTTTGCACATATTCAGACATATGGCTTATTTATATTGTATGTTTGTATCATTCCACAGAGGAAGATTATGGAGTAACAGGAATATATACAGTAAGATTTTCAATATAAGCATTTTTTCAGAACTTTTGAGTCCAGATTCATGCAGTTCTCCACTGAATTTCTTTGAAATAACACAAAACTATGGATTTCTTTTAAACAAAGCTACAGAGATTACAAATGTGGTAACCTGAATGTCTCATCCACATATAACACATTTATATTTTCCTTTTGACAAATATAGCTAAAATTTGATGGGTATTACCACAAAGTCACAGGACCAGATTACAAGGGTTTTGAACTCGAGAAAGTTTGCAGTTAAAAACAAGGATGCTATTTGAATTGGTTTCAAAATCCCAATCTGCTAACAGCATTCACCCAAATAATACTTTTCATATTCCTCAGCAACTGTAAGACCAAATCTATACTATTAACAAGGAGGAATTCAGCATTCCAGTAATATATCAAGTTGCCAATCTCTAGGTGATTATATAGAGATGTAAAGAAAATTGCAGTGGTATGGATAGGATCAACAAGAACAAATGTTACTGTTTTGAATTTCTGGCACTTTGCCAGGTGCAAATAAAAATTTGAAGGAAAAATATCAATGAAAATGGCAGAACAGTGAGTATTTACAATTAAAAGTCCTTGAAACATTATATCTTGAATTTAATTCTAAGAGTGACCTATACATATAGATTTATTTATTTAATAAAACAAGGCCACAGCAGAAGTATTTTGCCAACAGCTTGTTCCTTTCAATGGATGTTTACTTTAGATTCACTGGTGATTACATTCAGCTGTATTATCTGTTTGAGAGCTTCGAATGCCACAGTAAGTGTCAATCTTTATATTACTGAAGGACAATTAGGCAAACCATGTAATTGTATTGTCACTTATTAATTTCAAGCTCCGATGTCATAAATTATATGCCTTAATTAATACCTCATGTCAATCACAATCTGCATCTTTGAAAGGATAAAGAGGTTAACAAGAATACGTAATTAAAAGAAAACAGTGAATAACGGCACGGCTGAACAGTTTATAAAATTAGACAAGAAAACTGGTGCTGTGTCAGCACGTAGGAGCAAAGACAAAAATAGGGGGTTGATAAAACACACAAGAAATAAGTCAAAAAATAAATGAAAGTTTTAAGTCTTGAGGTTTTATTCCATTTCCAAACCAAATGCCTGGCAGAAAATTATTTGAAGAGAATTGTGGAATAAGTCACTAGCTTCTTCTGTACTGTGTCATACCATACTGGATCAAGAAGTGTGTGTATTTGCACATACTTATAAATGGCTCAGTGGAATTTCAGTGGAATCTCCTCACAATGCAGTAGCTTTGCCGTCACGAAGAATGGAAATAAGCCTTAACACGCATACCAGATTAGGCAAAACATGCCAGTTAAACTTTTTTTTTTTTTTTTTTTGGTGTAAGCAAAGAAATGAGGGCATAGCTGAAGGCAAATGTTCCTACAGTGCTCCCTGCTCTAAGTGCTGTACTAGAAGGTCATCTGCCACTTGGAAGGAATTGCAGTAGCCCTCCAGCCCCACTTACTGAAAGTAAGGACCAAAGCAATTCCAAGTGACAATTAGTAAAATTGCTTCAAAAGAATACAAAAACATGCATATGACATCAGGCAGATGGAGGGAGTATGCGGGCAAACAATGTATTAAGTTAATCTTACTCATTTATAACACAAGTCTCTAGCATTACTGTGATGAATAAAGACATAGAAAAATATCAAATGACAAGGAGTATAGAGCATCAGTCATTTTTAAGTGCTCCGTAGTATTATCTCAGCCTGTCTACACATTGTGGGGTGTTTCCTAACGTGGAAAAGAATATAAGGCTAAAGGTTTTGTTTTCAAGCTTTTAGTATGTTAAAAATGTGCCTGTACTAGCTGTAAGGAATTCAAGATCCTGTAATGAGTGGAAGTGAGATGGACTGGGAGCTTATTCAAATAGAATATTTATATTTTCTCCACCACTTATACTATTATACTATTCTCTTAAAGATTAAATAAAAGAAAAAAAAAAATGATCATGGGCTAATGCTCAAGATCTCCTAGGTGTGCCTTAAACAAACGCTCCTCTCCCACTTGTAAGTCAGCATTTTACCCCTCAGCCAAATACACTTCAAGAAACAGGGAGACAGGAGTTCATCCATCTGACTTACTTTCCAAAACACCCGCAGGCAGGTTTCTAAAACCCTGAAGCCTCCTCTCACATCCCTGCTGATGCTGTACCTAGAAGAAAACAGAGGAAACAACGTAACTGGTGGTGTTTGGGTGCTTCACCTAGGTCATGGTGCATGGACATCTGACAACAGCCACAGATGAAGAACATTTGTTTTATGTTTATTTTCCCAGCAAGCTGCAGCATTCTATTCTACTCCCAGTCTCAGAAGAAGAGAATTTTATCTCTCCCTGAGCCATCTAAGGGACTGATGATGTGGCAATCCACCATGAAGGGCTGCAGCCACAGTACAGGACAGATGCTCTCACCTAGCTGAGGAGAAGAGTTGGAGGAGGCCCTTCATTTTGGCACATACTAAAATAAGATTCATTATAAGAACTTCTTTACTTTTAGAGCCCAAAAAACTCAGCAGGAGTTAATTTAAGACACCAGGGCTGCAGCAAAACTGGCAGAAATCATCTCCACAGAATGGGGACATCAAACCTTAATAGAGCTCAGACTTATGCTCCCACACTGGACCTACAGCCTCCAGGCACAATGTGGGTGCAGCTTTCCATCACCATCTTCCTTCCTTTTCTAGCTTGAGATCACTTTGGCCAGGCAACTGTAGGAGCCCAGGCAGGCAGAGTTATCTTTCTACCACCTCTGTGCTTCGTGGCCATCCAAAATGAACACAACAGACTATCCCATCTCTACCTTAGCCCTTCATTTTTCTGTTCCTCTTAGATCTTCTGTTCCTCATTTAGATGGCTTGCAAAGGGCAGTACCAAAGAAGCTTGCAAACTCTATTGACATATTTGGGTAGCAAGAATAATTTTATTCCAACATGGAACTATAAAAAGCTACCAACAAAGCTGTTAAAAACATATTGCAGTTTTCCTTGCATCCCACAAGTCACTGAGCTAGGACAGCCCTGAAGGTGTGCCCTGGAAGTGTGACCACCCAGTGCCTCAGGCAGTGAAAGGAATGGAAGAAG
This sequence comes from Oxyura jamaicensis, assembly GCF_011077185.1. Taxonomy (NCBI): domain Eukaryota; kingdom Metazoa; phylum Chordata; class Aves; order Anseriformes; family Anatidae; genus Oxyura; species Oxyura jamaicensis. The sequence goes on from NC_048894.1 coordinate 49,030,578, forward strand.
CTCATTAGTACCTCATAATTTCAGAAATATTTTTTTTTCTTTTCCTAATCAATCCTACTGCACAAATAAGATCTCCTACTCTTAATAGAATCATTTGTTCTTCAAGGCATATATTTGATTGTGTGCACAGCCTCACGTTTTATCTCCTAAGTTTTATCCCTGTTTCTCCTGTCTCTTTCCTTCTCTCTACCTTAAATATTCACTTTCCAGTATGTAAAATCACACTGGATCTGAGGTTTAAGACAAGTTTGTATACATACATCAATATTTCTACAACCACATATATTTGAAACTATAAATATTTTCATTTCACAATCAGCAAAATAACATATACTACTAAAAGTAATAACTCCATGGCTTTCATGCCCTGAATTTTCTCATTTTATATCTTTTTGAAAGAAACTCCTACATTAGAAGTAAGAATCCTACCACTGCAACATGTATATCTGAGGTACTATTTTAATCTATTGATGCTACATATTCTTTGTTGTACAGTGCTCACAATGATGCCATAAAGTATTTTAATCACTTCCAGAGTGATCTTCACTCAAGATACTTTTCCCTCTTCTGCAGTTACTTTGCATCAAAAGACTGAGGCGTTAACATAACAATAACTAAATTACAGTTCAAGAAACAAATTTCTTGGTAGACTCAATCCTGAAGGGTACTGGAAACATTCTCTGAAGTGCTGAGTACTTCCAACTCTTATCATAGTCAATGAGAACTGCAGGTGCTCTGCAGCTTGCAGAATTGATCTCCCATATCATCAGTTACCAGCTGTTATCTAATACATATTGTATTGTATGGAAAAAAAAAAAGAGCTATTTTCTATGTTCATTGTGGTGAGAATCATTAAGGAGATTTACTTGTCAGACTTCACACATCATGAAATCACTTCTGTATGCAAAAAAAAAAAAAAAAGAAAAAGAAAAAGAAAAGAAAAAAGATACATTAAATTATCCTACCAAAAAGTGTTGTATCTGCTTTCTGCATTAGCTATCAAAGTAATGTTCACATGCTTTTCAACTATCATTATAACACAATTTTGCATTAGGCAACAATGAAAACTGCAACATTACTTCACCAAAACTCCAGCCCCCTCCTAAAAGATGCTGAACTCCAGTTCTGTTCAAGTAATTGAAAGCAGTATTCAGCAACCCAGGGATTACATACCTAATCTGCTGTGCTTGGATAGAAACAGATGTTTGCATGTCTTATCCTTTTGTTCCTAATCAGATGATCCATTTTCTCACATTAGATGCATGTGTAACTGAGCAGGCTTGAGTAACCTATAGCTTTCCCATTCTGTTCACAGGCAGGGAGATGCATACAAGAAATGCACAGTATGAGAGCCAAGGACAGCTGGAGGCTGAACATTAAGGTGCAGCAGTCTGGCCTACGGGCATAGCAGTAGACCACAGGTTCATTCCTGTGCCTGGCCCTGGCCCACATCAAGAACATTGGTAATTGCAGCATGCCCACCAGAGCAGGCAGAATCAAGCAGGCTGGCGATGCTTCACCTGAGACTCCCACCATAGAACCTCCAGGCCCTAAAAAGCCAGCCTGGAAGCTCCTCGGACCCCTTCTTCAGGGCAATACATTTCTTGCCCCCCAACCGTTTGACAATGTAGCTCAGCACAACTACCAACACAGTTTACTTCTTGTGACTTGGTGATTTCCTGGCCAGGACCCTTCCCCCTGTCAGCTCTGCACTTTCTTCCATAACCAGGCCCTACTTCAGAGCTAAACAGGGCAGCTGTCTATAACCCATAGTCCCTATAGAGTATAGCACAATCTTGTACATCACTCCTTTTTCAGGTGCTGGGAAAACAACCTGATATTGCATCATTTCAGTGGTAAAGAATGCAATCCCAAAAAAACATAACAAGAAGACAATCAAAAACAACCACCTGAACAGTTACTTTTTGCAATCGAATGATTTTCAATAAAAAACCTGTAATTTTGAAGGTCCAGCTCAATTATATGATATGCAGTGCAAGTTTTCATCTGTGCTTAGCACCACAGCATCTGAGGGCCTTCTGGCACAGCATTAAGCAACCTAACTAACATCTGTCATGTTTTTTTTTTTTTTTTTTTTTTTTTTTCTTCTCATGCTCTCTGTCCTTTGTCTGCCTCCCTCCTTCCACAGCAGATGTGCAAAGCATGGAGTGTTTTATTCTGGATATATTTAAAGGTTAGTGTTATATAAGTCTGCATAAGCAGGGAATGAGACTAGAAAACAATACATAATTTTTATTTCAGAGGGTGAAAATATACAGATACACCTTTACATAGGCACATTAAATACATGCAAATTGTCTTCAAAAAAATTCTAGTGGGGAAGGGCCTTAACTAATAAATGGACAGATTTGGAGGAAAATGGTGACTTCTTCCACTGAGGAAAAAAATGATTAGCAACACTTCACTGTGCTTTTGGGTAAAGGTACTACTAGAATTAACCTACGTACATCAGGGTATGCACTATCATTCCTGAGTGCTATATAACAGTAGTAAATCTGCTAAAGCATTCTCACAGTATATCATCATGTTAATACTACCTGTAAATGTTAGGGTGATACCACTGCTGTAATTCTTACAATTATTCTCTGTGGTTTCAGAACTCCCCCACTCAGCCCTTAGTCAAGCAGAACTTCCTCTGAAGTTAGTAAGAATGCAAGGATTGGGACGGGGAGAAGAAGGCCTGGAAATTTCAGAATCTGGGAAGTTAATTTATTTGACACTAATATATTTTTATTTTCTTGCTACTTCTTTTTCCATTGTCTACTACTGTTTCATAAAACTGCAGCAGCCCACCCACTTTACAAACCCCAAACATCAGAAATAGCAGCCATTATCCACAGGCTACATTTCTGTGATAGTTTTGCCACAGACTGCACACATCCTCCTTAAGAGATTTTCTTCTTCATACTTGATCTGTTGTCACCCTGTTGAAAATATCACTGACACTGCTGAGGCTAACAAGGTCAAGTGCTTTGAGATGGAAGCCTTTTGTACTGACGAACAGCTGAAGGGTGCGACATATGTTTTAGGGCCCTAGCAGCTGGCTCAGTGAGAGCCTCTTGGGTCTCTTTTAATGATAAATCCAGGCCCTGCTACTTCATCTCGGCATGGAAATAGCAGCATGTTAACATTCATCCAAACTCTTGTGTCTGTCATTAACTCAGCCCTTCTACTGTAGTTACATGGCAGAGCACAGCTGACATATCACCTGTCCTCCCACCTCACAGAACAGTAGGGCAGGTTATGCATCAGTGCAGCATTTAAATGCCACTTGGCTGAAAACTGCTGATTACTCCACATGTTTTATGTCTTTTTTTTTTTTTTTTTTTAATTTTCCGGAATGCCAGCTGACTGCAGTTGTTCTTCCTCTTGTTATTTTTAGTACTCTCTCTATATGTATATACATGTATAAAGCTTGATAACTGGTTCTTACAAATTGTGTCAGTCATACATAAGATAGAAATAAAACAAGCATTTATGCAATTGTCTCTGCAGGAACAAATTACCTCTTGGCTGCACGAGGCCCCGAAGGTCACAACCTCCCATTGAGCCATGCTCTGAGGAATAAAACAGAATAAAAAATTCAGCAATAAATGCTTTGGTGAAAAGTTTTGAAGACACTGGTCAGGAGGGAGGGAATTTTCCCCCATCTGCTCCACGTCTAACAGTTTTTGGTCCTCAACTTTATCCTTTAACAAGTACTTTGGGATCCTTGAGAGTGAAAGGTGCTATATAAATGAGAGATGTATTAATAAAACCCCCAACTGCAGCTCAGCTGCAAAAGGGAGCTTCTCCAGCTCGAGGCTGGAGTAATTCTGCTAGACAACCACAGATGGTGTGACAGATGATCTCAGCATCCCATCCTTCTATTTTTTTTTTTTTTTGGTTTAAATTAAAACAAATATATACATATATATATATAAAGCTATCTTGGCATGCTACAGATTTCGAGGGCCTTAAGTTCATCTTCAGAGCTAGCTTTGGTCCCTTTCCTGCTATTACTTGTCAGAAAGTTTTATACCTGAATCCAGCTGGGGAAAGAATGTGTATGCTAGACATTTGCTTCCACCTTGCTACGAATGGCAGGGGATGGAGAGAGGTGAATGCCTGGGATAAATGAATCTCTCTTGCTGAGAACAGACTCATCATCAAAGAAAGAGTTCAAAACTTCAGGGTTTTTGGTTTTGTCCCAGCTAGTTGAATATCCAATCAGCCTGTAATAAACTTTCTTTGAGGTGCTGACTCCAAGGACTGTGAACATTGATGCCTATATTTGAGTTAAACAATAAACTGCCAGAAGATAAGGACAATTTGTGTAATATGGAGACAAGAAGAATAAAATAATAATTAAAAAAAAAAGTACAAGAGTAGTGTACAAGATTACAAGTTCTTGTTAGTTACTGTGCATCATCCTTAACTCTTTTTAATTTTTTAACTCTAGATCTTTTGTTAAGATGATTCCTGAAATATAAATCAAAATCTAATTGCTAAATGCAAAAGTAAATTTGTTTGCTTTTAAAAGCAAAACCTTCAAACATACTTGGTATGTTGAAAGTTCTTATTTTCCCCTCATTTATATGAGGGAATAGAGACTGTGATGCCAATCAGTGGAGTGGCATAAAAACTTGACCTATTGATCCTATTTGAAACTAAAATACAAAAACATCTTTTGGGTGTATTGTTTATTTTTGATTTCAATATTATCAAAAGTTATCTCCATTTGCCTTTATTGGATTATTAGCAGATTTTTATTGGCAAAATATATTATGATGCATGCATATTCAATTAACTCCATAGAGGAACTTATACAGAATCTATTTTGTGCAGCAGCATCAGCTGATATCAAAATAATGACCTATATGAAGTCATTGTATAGCAATGCATTTCATTGCAAAATAGTCCCTTGAATTTATACAGTATGATGTCTTACGTGGGATATTCACAGTTAGCATGTTGCTATATATGGTACTTTCAGTGTGTTACAAGATCACAGCGGTAAGAATGTTTGTGAGTCCTGGTCATCAGAAGCTTGTTCCAGAATCACTAGGAAGTTTCAACTTTCTAAAGTGTCCATACCTTTCCAGGTAGAAAAAAAAAAATGAGCTGTAGATGCAAGGCAAGCTATATTTCACAATGTTTCCATACTTCGAATATCAGATACTTTTAGTGCCATAGACCTGAGGGCAGTGAGTAAGCCCAGCTGACAGCTAGGCAGTCTAGAGGGAAGGCAAAGACCGCAGCACCTGATACTGCTGCAAGAAATCAGAAAAAAATGCAGGCAATTCTCAAGTTGCATTTTTAAGTATGTCGTCTCATTGCCAGCCCAGAACTTTGAAATAAATTGCTAAAAATATATAAGTATAGCACCAATGGTATTGTCCAAAAGTGATTAAGGGAGCTCTTCAGTCAGCCTGCAAAACTGAGGACCCTTCACTCTCCTTCTAACATTGGCAGTCACAGTCTGAGCATGGCTCTGGCTACAAAGACTCATTTAGAGGTAGCTTCTGTATACAAAACAACATTTACATTCATATTTACACACAATGCAATCTTAAACATACTAGTGAAGGTGTTCCTTGTCTTTATTGTTAAAGATACTTTTTAAGGAGCAAGTTGACTTGAATATTTAGGAGTGATTTGCCGACAAAGGTGAGAATAGCCCACATGAAGAAATGAGGCTGGTTTATAATATTGTGACCAATCTTCTGCTTCTACCTAATACCAGGAACCTACATACTTCTCTGGAAGTCAGTCTATCAAAAGTTTAGGCTTTAACCTTACGTCTTCTTGAGGCACTTGATGTAAAAAAATGCATCCTATTCATTGGATCTCAAGTTTATTCTAAACTACACCTTTTTGGTTAAGGCTGCAAGTGGCAAATGAAGAAGAATAATGGCAAATGGAAAAGCACATAACAGTTCATTTTGGTTTTTCATTGATGGTAAAATGGACTAGGAATCATTTGTTTTGACTCTAGCACTTAAAAATGCCCCCACTGCTCTGTGGAAAGCATATTACAGTATCATGACAGAGCACATGGCCTTCACAAAACAACTTTTTTTTTTTTTTTTTTAAAAAAAAAAAAAAGAAAGTAAAAGTATTTTTACAAGAAGGTTAACCAATGCTAACTTTTCAGTGGCATTCTCAAGATTTTGTTGGCCCAAAGTTTTGCTGAGAAACAGTAGTCACTGAAATTGCTGTGATCTTGAAATCTCTTGAAAACAGGAGAAAGTTATCACTGACTAAACCATTTCAAAGCACAGTCTCAGCACTGTGATGGCCTCACAGACATCATAGAATCATAGAATCACAGAATGATTCATGTTGTAAGGAATCTTAAAGAACACTTAAATCCAGCCCTCTAGTGGGACACCTCCCACTAGACCAGGTTGCTGAAAGCCCCACTAACCTGACCTTAAACACTTCCAGCAATGGGACATACACAACCTCTCTGGGTAACCTGTTCTGTTTTAGAGCCTCAACAGCCTCATAATAAAGAACTTCTTCCTCATATCTGATCTAAATCTCCTTTCTTTTAGTTTAAAACCTTTACCCCTTGTCCTATCACTCCACTCCCTGACAAAGAATCCCTCTTCTGCTTTCTTATAGGCCTCCTTCAGGTACTGGAAAGCCTCTATGGAGTACCTCCTTTAGGTACTAGAAAGGTCACCATGGAACCTTCACTTCTCCAGGCTGAACAAACCCAAGTACCTCAGCTTTTCTTCACAGGAGAGATGTTCCAGCCCTTTCATTATCTTTGTGGCCCTCCTCTGGACTCTCTCTAATACATCCATGTCCATCTTGTGCAGGGGGCCCCAGAGCTGAATGCAGAGCTCTAGGTCAGGTGTCATGAGAGCAGAGTAGAGGGGGAGAATCACTTCTTTCAACTTTCTGGCCACACTTCTTTTGATGCAGCCCAGGATGCAGTTGGCTTTATGGACTGCAAGTGCACATTGTCAGCTCATATTGAGCTTCTCATCAGCTAACATCCCCAGGTCTTACTCCTCAGATTTTCTCTCAATCAATTCTCCACCCAGTCTGTATTTGTGGTTGGGATTGCCCTGACTGAGGTGCAAGACCAGGTACTTGGCCTTGTTGAACTTCCTGAAGTTCATGCAAGCCCACCTCTCAATCCTTTCCAGGTCCCTCTGGATGGCATCTCTTCTCTCCAGTGTGTCAACCATACCATTCGTTTTAGTGTCATCAAAAACCTTGCTGAGGGTGCACTCAATCTTAATGTTCATGTCGCTGACAACAATGTCAAACAGCACTGGTCCCAATGCCAACCCCTGAAGAACACCACTCATCACTGATCTCCACTTGGACATTGATTGAGCCATTGACTGCAACTCTTTGAGTGCAACCATCCAGCCAATTCCTTACGCACTGAGTGGTCCATCTTTCAAATTCATGTCTCTCCAATTTAGAAACAAGGATATTGTGTGGGACAGTGTCAAATGCTTTGTAGAAGTCCAGGGAGATTATATCAGTTGCTCTTCCCCTATCCACTCTGTTGTAGAAGGCCACCAGATTTCTCAGGTGCAATTTGCCCTTAGTGAATCCATATTGGCTGTCACCAATCACGTTCTTATTTACCATGTGCCTTAGCATAGTTTTCAGGAGGATCTGCTCCATGATCCTGCCAGGCACAGAGGTGAGACTGACTGGCCTACAGTTCCCTGGGTCTTCCTTTATTCCCTTTATAAAACTGGGGGTTATGTTTCCCCTCTTCCAGCCAGTGGGAATTTCAGCAGACTGCCACAACTTATCAAATATGATGGACAGTGGTTTAGCAACTACATTGCCAGTTCCCTCAGGACCTGTGGATGCATCTCGTGAGGTCCCATGGCCTTGTAACCCTTTAGGTTGGTATTGTAACCTTTAGGATGGTATTAAACCTGATCTTGTCCTACAGAGAGCAGTTCTTCATTCTCTCAGTCCCTGCCTTTACCTTCTGGGACATGGGCTATGTGGCTAGAGCTCTTGCTGGTGAAGACTGAGGCAAAAAAGTAATTGAATACCTCAGCCTTCTGCATATCCTAGGTAACCAGGTATCCCATTTTCTTCTAGAGAGGGCCCCCAGTTTCCATAATCTTCCTTTTATCACCAGTGTACCTATAAAAGCCTTTCTTGTTTCCCTTGACCAAATTTAATTCTAATATGGATTTAGCATTCCCAACATGATCCCTGGCTGCTCGGACAATTTCTCTGTATTCACCCCAGGCTA
>NC_048894.1:49043825-49067007 GCF_011077185.1 Oxyura jamaicensis
GCAATAAATTAATTAGCATTACCATTTTATTTGTTTTCACAGCTGCTTAGCTACAATGAATATTATTCTCTTAAATCATTCTGTCATAAAGTGTTAATTATAAATGTCTTTTATAATAATAATGGTTTCTATACTAGTAATAAAACCCTTGCAAAGAGTCATTGCAGTAAATGTAAGATTATTAGACTATTTCCAAGCAGTGCCAAAATGGTTAGCAAAATAGTTGTTTCATTCGATTCGGTTAATGATTGATTCCTTGAGAATCCTTTAAGTATTTTAATTAATCTCCATTTGTATCCAGAAAGCTTTATTAAAAGTCAGTCATCTTTTTATATGATGATGGATATTTCAAATCTACATTTATGTTGTTTAGAAAATTTACCTGTACACCAAGTCCACTGCTTTGGAGCACCACCTCTTTGTACCAAGTGGCATTAGTCCTGGCAATCTTACCCTGCTAAGCCTCTCACAGATGCCAAATGGAACTATGCCTCATTAAGGCTGGAACAACTCATCTTGTTACATCTTTTTTTTTTTTTTTTTCCCTCAAGAATTTTCTCCTGGTTTGTTTCCCATTATCTCACCACAACAAGAAAGTGCTGGGTACCTTTAATCCCTTCTATGAGGTCTTGAATCAAAGTGATTATCAGTCTATCAAAGCCCATTTACAACACTTGGTGTACTTGGCATGCCAAGGGATCTAGGCCCATGTTCCTACTATAAATTTTATGATAAAGACAGAATTAAGAAGTAGGAAAAAATCATTTAAAAATGCATTTCCCTGACAACTAGGGAACCTAGGAAGGGGCAACCCTAGCTGTGTGTACAGACTGGGGGACAAGAGACTGGAGAGCAGCCCCACAGAGAGGGAGCTGGGGATTTTGATTGACAGTAAGTTGAATATGAGCCAGCAGTGTGCCCTGGCAGCCAGGACAGCCAGCTGTGTCCTGGGGTGTATCAAGCATGACATTGCTGGCTGGTCGAGGGGATGGATTGTCCCATTCTACTCTGCACTGGTGCGGCCTCACCTTGAGTACTGTGTGTAGTTTTGGGCTCCACAATTTAAGAAGGACATGAAAATGTTAGAGAGTTTCCAAAGGAAGGCTACAAAGATCATGAAAGGTCTAGTGGGCAAGATGTGAGGAATAGCTGAAGTCACTTGGTTTGTTCAGCCCAGAGCAGAAGAGACTGAGGGGAGGCCTCATGGCAGCCTGCAGCTTCCTCGCAAGTAGGAGTAGAGGGGCAGGCGCTGAGCTCTTCTCTCTGGGGAATAGCAACAGGACCTGAGGGAACAGCATGGAGCTGGGACAGGGGAGGGTCAGACTGGATATTAGGAAAAGGTTCTTTTTGAATAACTGTGGTATTTTTCTGAAGAACTTTCCATCACTGAGAGTGTGTTTGGGCACTGGAAATGGCTGCCCAGGAAAGTGGTCGTGACTGAGCCTGCCAGAGTTGAAGAAGCATTCCTCAGAAAAGGAGGATGTCATTATCATAAAATTCAGCTGAGAAATCACTCGAGCTGAAACAGGAAAAAATCAGAACTGTATTGTGTAATGCTTTATCTTTTTTAAATAATTATTTTAACCATAGAACAACAAAATGTAAAATGCAAAAGTTTCACTGGAAACAAGAATTAAAATAAAGACAAAAGGAAAGATAGACAAAAAAGACTTCTGGAACATTTGCTCAAAGCTACATTGTAAGCTTCAAGATTGAAAACCAAGTAAGAATATTCTTGTGGCTAAATTCAGATATTGGATTAAGACTTTAAATGAGTTTGTAATCTGGCTCCACCACAAATTACATGTGGGAAATTATGGACAAAAAATCCCCTATGTTTAAAGTACTTACAAAATGTTAGCTGTGTGACTGCCATTGGAATTTGTGAGTTTAAAGGCTTACACTGGTTAAGCATTTCTGAAATTTTTACCAGTTCACATATGTACTCAGGCAGAGTGCATCTGTGTTTGAGCTTGAATGAGAACTGTGCTACTAAGACAAATGTCCTGACTACCCACAGGATGCTCTTGCCTGCATCCTGCAGAACTCACTGAGCATAGGAACGAGGCCACTTTCAGATGAAACTAAGATGCAAGATGTGATGCATGAGGTCACCTGATGCACTTTAAATGCAAATAGAAATTCAGCCTATGGGACTGTGTCCACATTAAATGTTCATCAGATGCATTTAGTACAAGCATGAAGACCTCAACACAAACTATTTCACTCCACAGTTATTAGTCCACACTACTTGTTACCATAACATCATATCCATTTCTGTAACAGGACTTAAAATCCTAATGAGGGATTTCATACACACACAGTCTAAGGCCAGGCCGGATCTAAAAAAGAGGTGACCTTCTTTCCTGATAGGTTTGTTTGCTAGGTACTCCCAGAGCATGGCTAACATTCATGAAGTTCTGACTGCCCAAAATACATTGACAATTGTTTCTTCTAAAATGGCACAAAAGGACATGCCCTTCTGTACATTGTAAAACACTGGCTGGAGCAATAACCCAGCACATTAAATCCTTACTTGTGAGGTTCAAATCATCAACCCTCACAGCCATGTTGTACATTCTAAATCCCAACCTGTAGGTTGAAGCACCAGACATCTCGTCTGTTGAATGTATTCTGCTGTACAAAATATAACATGAATATTAAGAAAAAAGAAGAACAGAAAAGAAATTAATGTTCAGTGACATATGTTCAGGCTGTGATTAGTGACAAAGGGGGATGTAAGTTCTTACCTTGCTTTTTGGCCTGTTTATACATTTTATGAGAAGCATCCACTGGATAATTAATGCATCAAAAATTATCAGAGTGAGGTTCATAAACTGTTCTCCCATTCAATGAAAGGGGGCTTTGTGAAGCAATGATATCACACTACTTTTTGCTCTCCTTTACTGACCTGCTGAATCTTGAATAGATTTCAGCCATAGCTTGTGACCTAGTCACTGTACAAGACAGGATTGTACAATACAGTATTGTACAATACAGACTGTACAATACAGGATTTAGGCAACCTTTCTGGGTAGTCAAGGCTATTTGAACTCTAGAAGATGGAATCAAAATCTGGTGTGCCTTGACATGAAGAATGCTTTAAAAACTTGATGTGGGTTACTACCCACCCATGTGTGTCTTTGTTCTTCTTGTAGTGAGAAGAAAACAAGTGTCTTTATTGCTTTTAGAAGAACTGGGAAAGATTTATACCTTCAGGGAAGAATTCTGGTAAATGAGAGGAATTTTAGACCTACTTCTCCAGAAGACAAGGCTCTATGTTTCTCATTACTTCCTACCTCCTTCTCAAAGAATGATGCTTTTCTTGGACTGCCTTTCCTGGTATCTGAATCTTAGTGTATGCTTGGAGGCACAGGCACTAGTAATTGTTTTAACCTTTCAAAATACAGCTCCTCCTCCCTGCCCACAACAGAAATGGTGGTGTTGGTAGTCTTTGGAACAAGTGGTTAGGGAGATAACCTAAGCTTACTGAAATCTGCAACTTCATTGCAAGTCACACCTCAGCTAGTGAGCCAAGGTTCAAGCCAGGGCAGAAACAGTGCACTAACATTCCCACTCTTAATCCCTCCTGACCAACCAACATTTCCAGCCTAATGCACCAGTACCCCAAGGTGGGAGTAGAGCTATCCTCCTTCTGCTTTTTACAGGTGGAAGAGGTGTGAAACAGGAAGAGTCCCATCTCACCAGTGCTGGAAAGGAGGTGCTAAACGATCTGTGCTATCCCCTACCAGAAAGAAGACTAGTGAATGTACAGAGGCAGAAACAGAGCAGTTCAGACAGGACCAGGCCACACACAGCAGTATGGACTAGAGCAGGCCGTAATAATACAGTTTTATTGGTGTCAAATAATTTGGGATTCATTTGTACATCTTGAACAGCTATACTTCCTTGGTATATCAATCATTTGTAGTGGGTGTCTTAAGGGTAGGAAGATTCTTTTTAATCTTACCCCTCAACACTGTCCCTTAATTTCCTGAGGCCTCCATATGATTTTACACAATGCCCAGTAGCATTCCAGAAACAGAGAATAACTCAGTTTAAAGGGATCTGTACCAAATCTTTCCTGGCCTTTACACCCCTGTCCAAGTAGTCGAAATTCCTGCTTTCACTGTCATTTCATTTATGAGAAGGAAAAACAGCACTCACTTCCTAACCTCTTAAACATGTGGCACCAGAACTTAGGGAGCAGAAGTGGGACTTTTAAACAGACTAATGGAAGGAACTGTCACAGGACATCTTCAGAAAACATGCAGGCTGACAAACACCTTTGGCCATGTTTAAACAGTGGCCCTTGGAGGCTAAGCATTTGGATCCCTGCACTGCCTGGGCAAAAGAGGCTGGCCAGAAAAGACATGACAGCTCTTCTCTCATCTATATATCTGAAATCTTCTTCAAAGAGGCCACAAGCAAGTGGGTTGTGTACACTTGGACTCTCCTGAATATGAGCTTGGGATGCAGCCAGGAGGGACAGGGAGACCCAGGAACTCAGAGGTACTCAGAGTCCCAGTTTAAACACAACCTTTGCTGACAATACCACTATGAATTTATATTTAAATTCTTAGCTGAAATGTTGTTTGGTGGCAGCTTTCTTTGAAAGCATGTCACACTTACAAGAGCTGTGAGTTGCTTCTTTGTTAACTCAGCATACTTCCAATTTATTTTGAATTGACTGATACATCCCTAAATATTTCATTTTAATATAACATCAGAGAACTTACACAGTGAGCTTCCCCATGCTGCATGCCTGAGAGGAAGTGCATACTGTGATGACTGCAGCTCATCCATGATGAAAAATATCTATCATTATATGCTGCATCCCCAGTTCTTGTATAAAATTATAATAGCTACATTTTTGTGCAATCAGAGTGCTTATAAAGAATTTCCTTATAATCCAGGAAATATATATATGTATATATACTTACAGAAATAATGCCAGGGACTTAATCCTTTTAGAAACTGCCAGACTGTTGAGGAGTGCTCTCTACTCGTCTCAGCACTTTGCTAACAGAGTCTTCAGTAGGTATTAGGCAGCACCTTGTAACTAGAAGAATGAGACCATAGACTGGTACATTGCTGAGACTTCCTGCCAGCTCAGAAGGTAAAATTGTATGTGCCTGACAAAGGTCAGACCTTCAAGTGCAGAATGTAAATATACACGTTGAACCAATTGCAAAAAAAGATTACAGTAAAGAAATGAATTTTCAAACAACAGTCTTTATTTAATTATACTAGAGAAAAAAAGCATTACTGAATGAAAGAAGCAGAAAAAGGTAACTGAAATCCATAAGACCAAGTAGAAAATGAGGACCCTCTCTGTGCCTGAGCCAAAAACTGTTGCATGTGTATAACAATTTCCTTTGACTCTAAAATGGCTGTGGCTCAAATCATCTGCAAGATGCTGCTCTCCTAACTAGATCCTTTTATAAAACCACGTGTTTAGACTACACATGGCCTCCAAAAGAAAATTTCAGGAGTCACCATTTCCTCCTTCACAGCAATGCAGTTTAAAATATAAATGCAATCCACTGAAAATATGAAGCTTTTCTTTAAATCCAAAGTAATTCAGAATGAAATTGCAACATATCACAGACAAAATGAATCTGTTTTTTTTTGATAAAATGATTTACACCCCCCCCAAAAAAAAAAAAACCACAAAACAAACAACAAAAAAAAAAACATGTAGCTTCCTGAGTAGATCTCTAAATTAAAAATGAAAAATAAAGGGTTTGAAACTGGACTAGAATGAAATTTGATGAACATGCTCTCTTTCTCTCTCTCTTTCCTCGCCCACAGCATTTAAAGGCAGCAGGGGCATTGTGACAACACAGACAGCTAATTGCAAGGAAATGGATGTCTGATGCCATTAACACTACCCACTTTCCTTGGACATTTAAAATAAAAACAAAACACGCCACTAGGCACACAGTTCTCTCCCTGGGGTGGAGATGAAAGAACAGCTGAACTACATGTGATAGATGTTAAGTCAGATTGCTTAATGCACTACTGGAGGGAGCTCAGATCCACCTAAATGAGGACAGTGTTTGAACCTATAAAAACAGAACAGAATACCTGCTTCCTGCAGTATATATCTTAAGTCTTAATTTTAGGAAACAACTGTAAAACACCATTGGAACCAACTGAAATTTTTCATTTAAATAACTGCAAATAATATAATCTCAGAAGAAAAATGGCAAATATCCTATTGAACCTGGGCCATAAGCAGGACATTCTCCATATGAACTAGTGCATGTAGAGAGAAATACAAATAAGCATTTGTGGGGAAAAAAATAAAAATAAATAAAAATTTAAATAAATGTTGTCTAAAATGTACACATTTGTCCTAGACATGAAACTAGAAAAAGTAATGCCTGATGATCACACACAATATGAGTAGCAGGGGAAATGATACAAAGTCATTCCTTATTTCCATGGATACTCACACATAGGCGTTGCTCTAATGCAGAGTCAGGTGAAGAACAGGAATAGAAGAAAAATAAAAATGACTGAAAAAAAAATCTCGGAAATTTGCCCCCATCCAATAATAAATGACAGATTTAAACTATTTTAAAAAATTGATTAATATATTTGTTTTGAAGATACACCTGCATATATTAAACCTCCAAAAAATTTGGAAATATCAAGAAATTGTTATTCATAGCAGCAGTGTTAGACAGTGTTACAATTATTGAATTTATCAGACCACATTTTGCAGTAGCTTTCAGCTTCAAATTTTGTCTTTGCTTTAACATACCTTCTCATTTTAATACAGTATGCATTGCTTTAAACACTTAGTTTCACACAGTGAAGCATGAACTTTACTCGATTAAACCATATTATTTTAAATAACTCATTTCCCTTTTATTTTAGATAAGAAAAACTGCTGGATTTTATTATTACTAGAAGTCAGAATTTGATGATATAATATATACACACTAAAGATATTTTTTTTTTTTAATGAGCTTTTTTGTTGGTAAATTGTTATGCAATTCTCTACATTACCTTATTTAGAGGAAAATTGAGTAGCTACTATTTACAATTTGGGCTACAACCTGAATTCACAGAAATCAGTGGGAGATTTTCTTATTAATTTTGGTAGCAGCAGGTTTTGACCATTAATGTAATAAAACAAGTAGTGAAAAAAAAAATAAATAAATAAAATAAAAAAAAAATCCAGCTCAAACCACTACTGGATTAGCAGTCTGCAATTAATTTTTACCATCTCAAGTTTCTGGACAAAATTAAACCCCTACAAATCTAGTTATGAAAGATATATAAAGTTAAAACAGATAATAGTTAAAAGACTGACCTCATGAGATAAAAAATTATTCTTTGATGTATAAATGAATCTTAATAAGTGTCCATTAATTTAACACAGTGATTATTTAGAAAAAAAAAAAAAAAAAAAAAGTAGTTAATATTTTTATAGCCAAAGTTTTTTTTCAGTTTAACTCTGTACTTATGTTGTGCCTTTTGTAGCATATCTCTGAAATGATCTCAGCAGTAAATTGCTTGTGCTTGTCTGTTGATTGTGATGTGAAGAGACTGGTTGGACCAGATGCTGAAGGACTCTATTTATATACCTGGCTGGTTAGATTGAATGGACCTGCAGGAAGAACCAGCCCCATCAGAGCTTCTTCAATGACTTCCATCTTGACCTTGAATTTGACCTTTGCTATGGTTCACTTCCATCTCCATAAAAATGAGCTAAAAGCTAGATTGTCATCTATTTTCTCTTTTATGTTTTTCTGGGTTTCCTGGAGTTGACCAAAACAGATTAATTATCACACTTTGGTGTCACTTGTAGAAAAAGACTTTGCAATGCACAAGAGAACAGTTGCATTTAATTCTTCACAATGCTGAATTGACATTATTATTCAAATCAGAAAATGCTGATTACTAGGGTAGCAGAGGGAAAGAGTTTCCCACCACAGAATAAAATGAAATGTCAAGCACCTTAAGGTATCGTACAAATAAAATATGCAAGATAAGCAATTTCAGTACTTGCATGGCTCTGGTCTCAAATCAAAGCTCTTCCATTTGCATCCACCCTCATTGTGAAAGTAACTTACAGAACAAATGACAAATTCACTTGTTCAGATACATCATATTATCTTACTGTGAGTGACAATGAGAATTTCAGTGATTATGGATGCCACTATTTTCCAAATTCATCAAGGTAGGGATTTGATCTATCAATGAATGTTCTATTTTGACTTTTTTTTTTTTTTTTAAAAAAAAAAAAAAAAAGTAAATAAAATGTACACGGGCCCAAATATCTGTCTCAAGTAATTATATTTTGTGTGTAAGAGGATATTTTTCTTTAATGGAACTTTTTATTGCCAGAGAGGGATAAAATTAATAAATAATAAAATATATAATAAATAATAAAATAGTAAGATTATATATATTTCAAATAAATTCAGTAAAGGAAGTATTTCTCGTGCCTATTGCTTGTTTACCAGTGAAATTATGGGAAACATTATGTTTAGAGTTGTGATTTTTCTAGGCAGAGCCACTACAGATAGAATTGTACAGCTCTATCCCTTTTCTAAGTTGTGAGCATTCATTAAATGTTTGGGTGCCAGGCCGCATTTGAGGATTCAATGAGAGCACATTATTTTAATAACCTGATCAGGACCACTCCATCCTGATACTCTCAGATTCCAGGACAACCTCACAGGAAGGAAAGAAGGCATGGGACAAAATACCTTCACAGAGAAGGTCGGGAGCACTGAGGGTGGAATGAAAGCTTCACCAGCTTTGCAAAGGCTTACTTTGCAAAACTTTCTGCTGTTCAAAATCCTCACCATAACTTAGATTCCTTGTGCTTGTCTGTTGATTGTGATGTGAAGAGACTGGTCAAAAGCTAAGACCCCTTGAATTTATGCAGTTATTTTTGGCTACTCACTGATTTGAACATTTGAAAAGCAAATGTCAGAGCCACCTGAATTAATAATTGCTCTAACAGATGACCGTGCTGATCCTGAAAGTACTCTCACAGCCTCTCAGTCACCAGTAGAAGAGATAGGACTACAGACTATGTGAGATCATTAACAGTCACTGCTCCAGCAAGTGACAGTGCCCTGATGTTCTCATTGATTCTATGAGCCAACCAAATAATAGATTTATTTTTGGCATTCTCATATAATTCCTGGGCAGAATTAATGAGTAAGGAGAGGAAAACAAACAAAGACAAAGGATGTCAAGTGAAACACACAGTCACATTTTTAACCACCAAAATTATTCAATTACTCATTATGACTTTAAAAAATATAAATATATATACATATATTTATTTGGAATTTACTGGTTCAAATTAGGGTTGAATCTGCAGGAAGTAAAGTATTCTATACTTTTGTTCTACCTTCTATAAATTACTTGCAGAAGGAGTTAAAGAATGGTAGTACTTTAGTACAATGGTCTACTTGTCACTTGTTGTCAACAAAAAAGGTGCCCATTGCTGAATTCTGTATGCCATTAGATATATAGACATACAAACTTCTGGCTATTCGGACCTTGCAATCTTTTATCCCCAAGAGAAAACCATTGATCTTTTTCATCAGAACATATGTCAAAAACTAGCAGCAAAATACCCATAATTCCTGGTATTTTATTCCCTTGGGCTTTCTGTGTGAAGACAGAGATTGATTTTTACTTTTTAGGGTGGATTTGCTCTTAAATTAGCCTTTATTTTTCAGCATTTCATTCTATAAAGTTGTAGTAATGGGGGAAAAGGAAAAACAATAACATTAACTAGATGGAACAAATGTTATTTTACCCCTTTGGTATTTCAAGAGAAATTCCAAACAAGTGAGACTTTTCTGGGTCCAAAAGCTACAGGGTGCTGGCTTTAATATTAGGATAACACTACCAAATTCCCTGTTTCTCTGATAGTTGTGTGGCCCACTCAAAATGCATACTAAAATCTTGCCTGGCAGGAGCAGAAGTTCCTAGTTCCATGGATGCCCTAAGGAAAGGGTGCAGGGACACCAGCTGCCACCCCGGGGCTAGCTGGGAGCACACTGCGCACTCACATACACACACACAGCATTCCCATTAGTCCTGGCTGTTCTCCAAGAAAAGCAATGCTTGCTCAGCACAAGACACAGGAGGACGACTATTTACATGTGTTTACAGAAACAGCTGTGAGAGGAAGGCATGAGTTTACAGCAGTGTCAAATACACGTGTTGGCTGCCATACCCTTATGCTACTGTTCTGTCAGGAAAAGAAAAGGATGAAGAATGAGTCCTCACACTGTTGTCTTACATATAGCTGACTAAAAAATAAAATAAAATAAAATTGAACATATTAAGCAATCTTGCAGATTTATTTATTTATTTATTTTATTTTTTTTGCTGATTATAGAAGGAATCTCTTATTGAAATTTAGACAAATAACAGAGATTGGGTTTAGTTAATATGTGATCAAAACAATATCTTTGCCATTATTGTCAACTCATTCAAAGACTTAATTTTGTGATTTTTCACCTTTCCCTGTTATGAGGAACTCACTTCAATTAAATGTTCTAGAGCTTTTAAAAAGAAAGAAAAAGATGGTAAAGAAAATCAAAATAATAATTTCCTATGGCTTCAATCTGATTATGTTTTCAAGATTCAAACAACATTTGGCACAGTAATCAAGTTTATTTAAATAAAGTTCCTAACAAAAGATAAAATTCTATTCATAAGGAGAAAAATTTAGTCTTGCTTTTTGGCATTTTTTTTCCTCAATTTCAGCTACAAAATACTTTCAATATGGAAAGAAATCTGATCTTTGACCTATATCCCAGCTCTGCACTTCTTCACCAGCTTTCAGCAGTGCTAAAGCAAGCAAGCAAAAAATCAAATGATACTACAAATCAAACTGCTATGGGATTGGAGGACAGGATATGCCTACAGATTACTCTTTTTCTGTTTGAATATGTTTATTTCTGCATGTGTTCCCCAGATGTTTTATTGTAAACCTGGTATTGATAGCTCTGCTAGCCAAGAATTATCATTGAGCCATGAAGAAATACTTTTTGTGGGTAATGCAATAAATCTGGATTTCTTTTTTTTTTTTTTTCTGTTTTTTAGATTTTTTTTTTAAATTGGAGGTTGGATTTCTGTATATCTGTGATTTCACTATGCTTTATTGTCTGGCTACTTAGTAATGCCTGCTACTGCTAAAGCACAAATTCTTTTGCCAGAAGAACTAAATAATTTAATGCTTTTTTAGTACAGACATTTACCAAATGCATAATTTAATTTTTCTAATTTAAAAGAGAAAATTAGATGTGATGGGCTAACCTCCATCCACCGGAACCATTTTCTTAGTGAAAGGTGTGATCACCTATGTCATTTTTTCATCAGGAGTGTGTTTTCCAAAGTTAATTAATCCTTTATGTAACAGGACAACTCTAGTGGACCAGTATCAGCTGAAAGTAAGAAAGGAGACAACAGCTTAAAATTATTGCTCTTAAAATGATAGTAGCTTTCTCTAATAAAAGTTCAGTGCTTTCTGTGCACCTGTTCCAGCAAAAATACCTGTTACAAAAATAGCCCTTTATTTTCAACATCACTGGCTCAGCTGTTGAATGTAAAAGGCCTGGAGCAGATGATGCAGAGTCATTTCAGCTCCTTCTGCACATAGGGGCTAGCACCAGGAGGAGGTGACACAGCAAAATTTGCAACAGGAAAAATTGCCCTTTTAACTGTTGCTGCAGGGGAAAAGGACCAGAAAGAGGAAATGGAGTTTCACTGAGTTGAGGTGTTAGTCAAAGCTATGGTAGAGACTGCAATGGACTTGAAGAGGCACATCTCAGTAGTAGGACAATAAAGCTCAGAAAGATTTGGAGAAATTGAATAAATTCCTTTCCACACTCACAAAAGTAGTGAATTATTGGCACTAGAAGTATGGGAGGATGATGAATAACATTTTAAAGTTCTGGTCTGTCAGTGTAAATGACCTGGTCTCCTCAAGCATTAAATAAAATAAAAGAAAGAAAGAAAGAAACAACAACAATAAAGCACGCACAGAAAAAAAAAAAAAAAAAAAAAAAAAAAAAGTTAAAGGCAAAAAAAGTATAACAGGTATGTGGCACAATATAATTTTTGTATTTAGCACTTTAATATATTGATACTGAATGTTTTTAAAGGACTGTGAGAGGCCATGAGCTGATCAGCATTATACAGCGTTGCAGTTTATCCCTGGAACACAGCTAAGCACCACACAGCCACTCCCTCACTCTCCCCAAGTCGGATAGGGGAAAGAACTGGAAAGGTAAAAGAGTGAGAACACATGGGTTGAGCTAAAGACAGTTTACTAGGTAAAACTAAAGCTGCATACACAAGCAAAGCAAAACAAGGAATTCAATCACTACTCTCCATTGGCAGGCAGGTGTTCAGCTGCTTCCAGGAAGGCAGGGCTCATCGTGCATAATGGTTCTTTGGGAAGACAAAGCTCTGAATGTCATCCCCCACTTCCTCCTTTACCACAGCTTTTATTGCTGAGCATGACACCATATGGTATGGAATAGCCCTTTGGTCAGTTTGGGCCAGATGTCCTGGCTGTGTCCCCTCCCAGCTTCTTGTGTATCTCCAGCTGCCTTGCTGGGAGGGCAGTATGAGGAGTAGAAAAGTCCTTGGCTCTAGTGCAAGTACTGATCTGCAAAAACTAAAAACACCGATGTGTTTTCACTACTACTTTCATCAAAAATCCAAAACGCAGCATCATACAAGCCTCTATGAAGAAAATTAACTCTATCCCAGCCTAAACCATGACATACAGCTATGAATAAACACTGAGGAAAAGCAGCAGCAGCATTGTTACATCCTGCATGAGACCCAAGATTTGTTTGTGAACCCTCAGACTGTTTGTGTCTGTAATTCCCATAAGTCCTGTAGGGACTTCTTGGTGTTTGCTACTTCTTGGTAGCACTCACATTCTTACTGAGCAAACTCCAATGCTGAGGGTTTTGGCTGTTAAAGTTAATATCCTGTACTTGTCTACATTGGAGGGCTGAAAGAATTCAGAATCTCAGTGTGAAATTTCCTTGACAATGGATTCTGTATTAAAACCATGAGAAAATCTGGCATCTAAATGACTTGAGGACACTCACTGTCTGTAATTCAATCTAGAGTTTAAACTGTAAGAAGGCAAACTCTAAATTTTCATTAAAGTAGCTGGAAAAAAAACATATATGCAAATAATTCTGCCATCTAAAATATTGTTTATAGTCACCAGGATCATTTATTGTACCATGAAATTATGGGATTTGTTTTTAATCTTCAATAACTCTGTTATTTGATTTTGTTTTACATCCTCACATTGTATGCATATTAGCTTTCTGGCATCCAGTAACTACTTCCTAATAAACTGGATTCTGTGGTACTCTTTCAGACACATGCTTTCAATAATATGTTAAAGCAATTTTGGAATTCAGTGGTATT
Organism: Oxyura jamaicensis; assembly: GCF_011077185.1. Taxonomy (NCBI): domain Eukaryota; kingdom Metazoa; phylum Chordata; class Aves; order Anseriformes; family Anatidae; genus Oxyura; species Oxyura jamaicensis. The sequence continues at coordinate 49,057,278 of NC_048894.1, forward strand.
AGAGACACAGGCAAATGCAATTCTGCACTCTAATTGCTGTATTCAAATGCTATCCAGGCCTTCAGTCACACCATACACACTGGCCAGCTCAGCCCTGAATGATTAAAACTAAAATCTCACACCTTGATATGCTAATATGTATGTCATAACTATATTTTCTGATTTGCAGTTTGACAGCCTGTATAGTCCAGGCTTCGCAAAAACTCTCAAAATTGAGGGAATAATTTGTTCATAACTACACTTGTAGTTAGCTTGGAGAATGGTCTGGCCAAGACAGATAAAAATGCACATTAAATTTATGTACATTTATGCATAACAACATATCACCTACTTTTATGCTATAAATAAAAGACAGTTCTCTCTGAAAACAGACAGTACCTTTTGATGTATGTCTTGAGATTCACCACAGAGTGTAATGCCATTACCTTCTTTATACTCCACCTATGCCATAGGAGATCCCATTATGGAAATTCAGGTCCTGAATTATAGGATTTATACTATTACAGGTTTAGCCTTAAAACTGCACCAGTCATCCAACGGCAGAAATTCCTTCCCAGTGGTGAGTGAGTACATGCCAGATTGTAGAAAGTCTGTGTCTTTTTTATGCTGCACGCTCCAGAGCTGAGCACAGAACTCCAGGTTGGGGTCTCACAAGAACAGAGTAGAGGGGAGAATCACCTCCCTCGGCCTGCTGACCACACCTCTGTTGTGGAAGCCCAGGATGCAATTGGTGTGTTTATTAGTTATTAATGTTTTGAAGCCTCTCTTTATAGGAGAAGAATTCTATCCCTCTGATTGTTTCTGCGGCCCTCCTCTGGATCTGCTCTAATTCGTCCATGCCTCTCTTGTGCTGGGGGTGATGTCCTTTTAGTTCTTGCCCTGTCTTGAGGGTGCTGGAGGAGTTTGCTGCAGCTTCCCCCAAGTGCTCCACTCCTGGTGCCTGGGCTCTGGGGCAGTCTCAGCACACCAGCTGGATTTCCTTTCAGGTTTTCTGTGGGCTCTGAAACAGGAGTACAGGAAGGAAGGCAAGGGAGTTCTTGCCATGTCACTCAGGCTCATCACAGCCAGGGAATGGTGGGATGCACAGGTAGCAACCCAGAGATATACTATTCAGACATAGCCTCAGTGCCCCACAGCAGGACTTCTGGCCTTTGCTCAGTCTGTTAAACACTTTGGAGGCTTCATCGCCAATGAGATAAAAGGTGATTCAGTAAAGACATATGGTGTAATAAACAGTACAGACAAGTCAATTGGTTTGCTTGCAGTTACTTTTATGCAGTTGAAAAATACCTCCCCAAAAATAAGCCAATAAGAAATTCTATTTTTACAGTACAGAAGCTTCTGTTTGAATTTCAGAATGTATATTTTGGAAATATAGCATTCTTATCTTAAAATAGCACTAAATAGTGGAAATTAGTAAAGACACTTCTATAAGTATTACATCATTTTTAATAGAAAAATCCTGAAATTTTGCAGTGTCAATTTGATGTTGACTGCTTTGTGAAATATAGCTTACTAAAGTGTAAATGTCTTGACAATTTGCAGATTTACAACTCCCATAAAGTCTTCAACCTAAATCACAATTATTACTATCTTTTCATAATAGTTAATACTGTTATCACATAAGGAGTCACAATGTCAACTTTTGTCAGTTACAGTAAGATACTGAGTACAGAGATCAATATTTCCCACTGGGAAAAGCTGTCAGTTTTCAAAGCTGTGTAACTTTTTTAATGTTAACCTACCCTTATGCTAGCATTGACTATTAAAATACAAAGCTACATCAACATAAATAAATGGAAATCAAACAGCTTTTCAGAAGCTTACTGCTAATCCCATGACGTTATTACATCTATATAACGACCATAAGCACATATCCCTGCATCAGTGTACCTAAAATGTGGCCACATGGCCAAAATCTGGCAAGGCTGGTGAAGTTATATTTACATTCAGGTAAAATGTGTAAGAAAGGAGCAGTAGCTGGTATTCAAGCTCTAGGATTCAGCAGCTCTGGGCATGAGTGTGCACAAGCAAGAATATATGCTAGGAGAGTAGCTGTCACCTCTGCAGGCTTTGTAAGTACATCCATGTATCAGTGAGTGGACCATAATCCTGTGGTCAGAAAGTATATTATGTAGAAGAACTGCCATGCTGAATTAGATATTTTACACATTGAGTCTTATATACTATGACCAGCATCATGACGCTTTTAGGAGCATCATACTGTGTTCCCTCCCAGCTTGTGCTCCCTCCTAGCTCATCCTCCCACCACCACAAGTTTAACAAGACTAGTTAATAACTTGATCTATAATTAGTTTTGTAGTTTTAAGCAGTTTCATGAGAGATGTTTACAACTTTTAGGGGAAATGGGACATTGCACACTAAAAATGGCACTTCAAATACTTTTCACTACTGATATTGCTGATTAACATATGGGTATTTTAATAAGCAAACTAAAAGTTTGTTATTATATTTGACATTTCCTTGACTTCAGAAAAACAAATGATCAGTAAATATGGAAAAAAAATATTACTTACCCATTAAGTTCTTTTGCTAACTGAATTGGAGGCATGTTGCTTTTACCACTCAGCTACCTAACTTAAATATGCTTTTGTATGCTTTCCTATCCACTGGTTATGCATTTTACCCTTTTATTATTTCATTGATTAATACTATACTTTAACAATTTTTCCATTATATAACATTCTCAGGCATCATTTTTATATGTATCTGGGAAAGCACAGGCAGGCATCAATATAGAAACCTGATGATAAAACATCTTTATTATCTAGTGAGTTAGTATTTTAAAGCAAAACTCATCCATATGCTGCAGGTGTTTCTTCATTAATATGATCCTTGTGAGAAAACTAAGCTATTAGGTTTGAAGATTCAAGTATCATTCTGTTGCAGAAGTAACTTTATTTTACATGGACTGCTTTGTGGTTAAGAAATAATGGACACATTATCCATTGGATGGTTTGACCTCATTTATATTTTTATCTCCTGAACATAATAGTGAATAAATGCTGCAAATTAATTTTTTGTATGATTTTTTTTTGTCTTTTTGAAATCTGTCTGCTTAACTATTTCCTTGAATGCCCCTACTTTTTTGAGAAATATAACAAAAATATCTTTCTCACAACAAATCTTTTCCAAACTGAAGAGTTTTATCCTCTTTAGTATCCCTTTCACACCAGCGTTTCCATATCTTTTATCACCTCTGTTGTCTTTCTATGTCTATTCTCTAATCCTACTAAAACCATTTGAACAGGCAGTGTTAAACAAAAATGTCATTATGCCACTGTGTTGACTTAATTCTATTCCTTTTCAAATAATCATACAATTTTCTTTGCCTTTTGGACTAACAATTTTTTTTTTTTTTCCTTTTTCTCCAAAGACCTAAAAGACCTATCCACACTGACTCCCATATTGTCTTCCTTAGTGCTAAGTGCCCAGCACTGCATGTATACTTAGGAATATGTCCTTGCCTTAGTCTATAAGATAAGCTTTGCTGCTGGCCTGAGAAACAAGAAAAAGTCAGGGAGGAAACTTACTACTGGAGAATATTTCCCACTGAACCTCAGCAGCCTTCATTTCTCAGCTGAGTGATAAAACTAGAAAAGAAATGAACTCTGTTCCATACATTTCTCCTCTTCTATCTAACCACTGCACTGCAGGACAAAGTTTCCACAGCTACAGTGTAAGCGATCTTGTTCTGCTTTTGAGAAAAGCCCTATATTATTGGTATATTTCTTTTGGATATACCCATAAGCAGAAGGAACAGGTCAGGATTATGGAGGACAACCCAGGAAGCAGCTTTTAGGTATCAGGTTTGAAGAGATTCACCTCTGTAAGGAATGGATTACTACTTGCCATTGCAAGGCTCTAACCTTTCTAGTGTTTGGAGAGTGGCAGGACCATTATTCTCATTTATTTTTCTTCTCTTTCAGAAAAGTAGCTGTAACAGGGATCATTCACACTATACAAGTAATGTACTTTCCACAGACCACCTACTGCACTGATTTACAGACTGTGATAGATAAAACCTGTTCATCTTTAATACCATCTTTTTAGCAGGTGCTAAGGGTTGGAGTTCAATGATCTTTAAGGTCCCCCCCAAACCGAGCTATTCTATGAATAGAACCCCCAGGTCTGGATGTCTTAGATAGGAGTTACCAAAGATTCTGGGGAGGACAGGGGTATTGAATGAAGTGCAAAGTATTAGATGTTGTTGCAAAGAGGTGGAGTTTATCACAACTGTAAAATCAGGCGGTGAAGAAAATATCTTTCCATGGTAGGCTTTGTAAATAAATTTTACATGTTTTTTTCCAACCCACCCCTCTCCCCCTTCAGCCCTCTTGAGCATGAGGCGGGGAAAAAAGGGACCATTTGTATTACAGTTATTTGCAATCTAATTTACCAAGCCAAAGGATAGCCTGAATGATCTAATTCTCCATATACTACAGGACTGAGGTGAAGTACAAATCATCTTAGAGGATCCAATAATTCTGTTTCAATTGATCAGCTTTTTAGGCAGTATCCTTTGGTTGAGACTTTTCAGATAAGTAAAGTAAATTAGGTTGAAAACAAAATGCTAGTTTCTGAAATGTGGATTTGGCAATGTATTTTTGATCTGATAGGAGCTTGGTAACATTTCTTCTATCTGCTTGAGGCCTACTGAGCTGCATATACTGTACTCTATCAAAGCCCAGTTCTTCGCAGCTCAGTGAATAAAATACTGCAGTTTCTCCCATTGACTGACTGAAATAAAATAATCTATGATGCATGAACAAGTCTAAATGAAATAATAATATCCTTAGCAGTGAAAAACGGATTGGTAATACAGTAATTGAGCAGATTTATTGCCATCTCCTTGAGCTAGCCTGCTGAAACAGCCTGCTATTTTATTTAATCTCATATCAGAGGAATTACTGGCTGGTAATCCATTGTTAAACATCATTTAGAATGATGGATGAAAATGTCAGCTTTTCCAACATAATCAATTCATATCTCATTAGCACATATTATTTATGATTCTCATAATGGGACCTGCAGGGGTCTCCAGGGGGAAATGGAGACCTCAGCTGTTGTTGAAATGAGATGAGATATACTGTAGCTTATGAGTTAATAACTGCATATAAAAAATACTTCCCCACAGTATTGATTGTCCTTACCATTTTACAAATGAATTGAGTGCCTCGGCTTCCCCTCTCGCTGTGTATAGCAGCTCTTCCTTCTATTCATTTTGTTGCTAATAATTCAGCGAGAAAAACATTAAAGAGCATATGAGAAATACTATTTTACAAATAACTTTTAAGACACTAGAGGGGGAAAAAAAAAAAAAAAAAAGAGAGAGAGAGAGACTTTGTAAAGTAATAAGAAACACTTTACTGCTCTGTTGCTGTTTGCTAAGGACTTTGGGCACTTTTTCCCCCCTCAGTCCCTATGAAGACAAATCGACATATTTCTCCAGCTACAGCACAGTTGCATTTTAAGGATACTTTCTACTGTGTGCTGCCTCAAAGACCAATGAAAAGCAAACCTTGATTCATGGATTTAATGCAGCTGATGGTGCAGCAGTAATCATGGTCACAGTGTCAACTGCTGCCTCAATTAAACTACATTTGAGAATCATTTTATGCTTCAGCTCATAAACATCAATAAAGGAAAATGAGTAATAAATGACTGTCTAGAGTACAAAGGACCAGCTCATATTTCAGATGAAAATGAAGACAAAATGTAGCTTTTATTTGCCTGTGGAATTCCCATTAACTGCATCACTGACAGGAGGGAGTTGGATCAATAGTTGGCTGGCTGCAGAAAACAGTTTCTGGCTGTTCAGCAGCCAATGCAAAAGGAAAACTGTCATATTGTGATCTTTATCAGGTAATCTTCATTACACCAGACCAATGATATATGTATATGCTGGTCAGCTAGGGGCACTTCTAATTCCTGCTTCTATTTGTGGTCTGAGCGCAGTGTGCTCACAAATTATTTGTTTACAGCTGTGAAAAACCTTCAGTGTTCATCTCTTTTATTCTTTTTATAGGTAATCCATAACCAGGAACTTTCTCTCAAGACTACTTTATTCACTCACAATTTTTAAGAAAGTGCTGTATCAAAACTTATCTTTCTCCCTGCTTAAGAGGCATCTGCTAGTAGCTTTTGTGATTGCCGTTGCTGAAGCTTGACTGAAAGATTTACCGAGTATCCTCCAGTAAGTTCTTCGAGGGTCTATGTGCCTTATTACAAGTGTTTCTAGGCTTATTTGAACAAAGGTGACTGCTAGCTTTGAAGGAAAATAAAAACTCTCTATGAGCTGTTAGCTTTCCAGGTGGCAGCTTGTGTGTATTGTAAACTATATATGAAATCATCTCCTAACCCCCTCCCCCACCCCCCGGCCCCCGATGTGCAGAATAGAGATATTTTAGTCCTTTACAGTGCTCTGTAATTCATATAGTTCAACCACAATGTGCACAAGTTAAGAATCTGTATATACAAGACAGCAGCTCTGGCTCAGTTGGTACACAGCTCTCTAAAGAGTGTGTTTCCAGAGCACAACAGAGATTTTTAAAGTGTCACCACTTGCAAATCTGAAGTAGGAGGAAATAATCACTTCCTCTTCATGCAGTGAAAATGTAAATTACATTATCAAAACCTCAAAACCTCAAAATGAATCATAAAGTAACAAAATACATACTGTTTCTCTATTCAGTTCCCTGTTTTATGCTGATCCTGTGAAATTAATCTTTCCGTTATGGTATCTAACACCAGACATTAAAAAAATAAATAAATAAATAAAAAAATTCAGAGCTGATGAGATTTCCTTTAAAAACTTTTAAATTCTTACAAATAACATATAGTTTAACTATAATATGCAATGATGTTTAACCTGCAAACTATACATCTGCATTTCAGGGTAAGAATTGAAACTGACATTTGTATGCATGAAGTAGACCTCATTGCTGCTCCTAGAATTTCCCACTTCAACTTCTCTCACTCCCAGTCCTTAGATTCTGCCCTTTTTCACCGTTCTCCTCACCCTGTCACCTTCCCCTCAATGTATGTTCTCCAACTTTTTCCCTCTTCTCCACTCCTTCCCAGACTCCAGTTTTAATCTTGCTTTCCTGTTTTATATTTCTTCTCCCTTTCACTTAATAATGCAGACTAACAATAAGAAAATATACATACTGTGTATGACTGCAGTAACAGCCTAATTGTGCATTTTCCTTCAACATCATCCCATTTCTTTTCAGTCTCCTCAGATATCTTTTGCTCCTCCTCATCCTGTCTTCTCGCTGCTTACCCTAGTAAATCTCTAGTCTTATATACCACATATTTACTCTCACCAGCATGCTTATTTGCACTTCTAGTCTCTTTCTACAAAACCTTAATCTCTTCTGTCTCTTCATATCCTTTTCCACTCCACCTTTCTGTCTCTCCCTTCATGTCTCCCTTCACTGCTTTAGCTTTCTTCTACTTTTTAAGTCTCCCTGCACATCACAAATGCTTCCTCTAAACCCTGTCACAACCTGCTGATTCCTCCATTCTCCCTTGCTTTTCATGCTGTCTTCTGCTTCCCATTCTTTTTTTTAAAAACAGTTTCACTCCTGTTCATTTAGTTTCTCCTGGACTGAGGTGTCTGAAAACAACGTAAGGTACTGCCATCTTTACAAGACACAGGTTATTTCCAGTTGCAAAGCTAGCAAGGAATGTTGGTCACCTCATCAGACAGCAGTCTGGAGGTGGCAGCTATTGTGAATGAATGGAAGTTTATGAGTTTTGGAGACAGAATAAGATGTTACACTGACTTCAGAAGACACAGTAAAATTCATGAAGCTTCCAGCACTCCCAAGAACTTGCATAGTTAAACCAGTTTTGCAGAGTGCATTTCCTTAGTAGTGAATATGTGCTAGTCTTTGTATTAAAAACATTACATTTTAGGACAGCAGAAGGGGTCATGTATAGGAACATGGAAAAGATGTCTAACTATAAACTGTTCAAAATCTTAAATTGCAGAAAACATTTTTTTTCATATTACTAAAATATTTTATCAATATTTTAATATTATAATAGCCTAAAAAGATTACAGTTACACAGATTGTTTTATATACTATTATTTCAGTGCATTTCAACCTACTGAACTTTTCATTTTCTGTAACAGGATGTGGAGATTTTGTTGAAAAATGTCTACCCAGCCTGTTATCTGTCAACCACAGAGAATTAAGGAGTCTGGCATATACCAAAAGGACTATTTTTCATACATACTTACACTGATAAAGAGACACTTTTTAAAGCCAAATTCCATGTTTTGGAGGGAAAAAAGGAAAAAAAAAAATATATATATATATATATATAAAAAGAAAAGGCATAGACATGTTAATGTATTTCTCTGTATCTAAAGATACATGTACAAAATGGACTTTTTAAAATACAGCATTTCAGTTTCAGTCCAAATCTCAGCAGTCAACTCCAGAACAAAAATGGGGATATGTATCAACAGGACAAAACAACAGTCAGGAAACCATGTGTTTATTCTGATTACCCAGTCTCTAAATTCCACACCAGAACCCTGAATATAACATTTGGATAATCTGACACTCTTTCATCATTCTCAGGGGATGAAAAATAGAATAATAAAAAGTATATTATGCTGTCTTTCATAGAGCTGTGATCTCTGGGTTTGTCATTCTCTTCCCTGAAAATAAATAAATAAATAAAAATAAGAATTTGTTCAAACTATTGCACACTGCACCAACAACAGGACAGGTACTGGCAGCCTATATGAGACAATTGTAAAAATGTCATTGGATGAGGCTATCTTGCTTACCTGACCCTTTTCTGCAAGGCTATCAGGAGAACTCATCTGCTGTTCTTATCAGGAAGAGATAAATCAACCAGAGCAAATGCAGTCTAGCATTTCCAGCAATCAGAAATTCCTCAAATACTCGGATTTTTTTAAAAGAAATAGTTTTCATTTCTCTGAATTTGGCAATACTGTAAATGGTTCTGAACAACCTGGCAGTTCAATAAAGTTATTCCTGACTTTTTAACATGATTGTATTTCGCCAGCCAATGGATGACTTCTAAGAAATATGAAATTCAACTTCAGAAATTCTGCAATAATTTTAGTCTGATCCTTCAGTAGAATTTCCTTTCATTTGCTCAAGCACAGGGCAAATCAAAAAGCACCAGCAGGGTGTGGTTTTCAGAAAGAAAAATGTCATCTGCACCAATGACAGTAAGAAAATCATTAAAACCAAATGCCATTCTGCTGCAAAGAAATGGAGGTTTTAAATTAGTAGAAATTCAAAATATATGACAATAAAAAAATCACTGAGAATGAACAGAGATTGCTGGCCTGTTCTAATATGTGGATTTTATTTTGCCTTTAATAAGTGAAAGCTGTGTAAACAAAACACGCTCTTGAGAAAAGATGACATTAAAAAAGTGAAGCTTGTTCACTGCCATGAAAGTTGCTCTAAACTTCCAATTGAGACACCGGGTAGCATTTTTTAATAGTTCTAAGAGAATGAACATTTAGAAAATGAAAAAGGTCTGCTCCATAGATAGATAGATAGATAGATAGATAGATAGAAAGAAAGAAAGAAAGAAAGAAAGAAAGAAAGAAAGAAAGAAAGAAAGAAAGAAAGAAAGAAAGAAAACGAAAGAACGAACGAACAAAAGAAAGAAAGAAAGAAAGAAAGAAAGAAAGAAAGAAAGAAAGAAA
>NC_048894.1:49067017-49110941 GCF_011077185.1 Oxyura jamaicensis
AAAGAAAGAAAGAAAGAAAGAAAGAAAGAAAGAAAGAAAGAAAGAAAAACTAGGACAGAGACCTCAAGTTGTGGAGATTGCAACAAGTGTAGGATCTGCCAGATGTGAAGTGGCATAATACATTATTCCTTTGTGGGATGTTGTGTTATTCTTTGATAAAGACTTCATGACATTGCTATTTTTCAAAATTTGCTATATGGCTTATAATTAATGTTAGGTTACTACTTTATCATTGGGCTACAGATATAAAGGCATGTGCTTTTTCTTTTATAGTAACAGCTGGTGCTTTAATTAATTTTTGACAAAATGGATAGGTGAAAAAAGAACTTGATAGTGAGCTTTGAGAAAACTAAAATATTACCCTGGACATGTGCACAGCTAAGACATAGATGAATAGTATTTTAAGACATGGTTACTATCACACAGCTTTCATAAATATTTTCCAAGTGGTTGGATAATTTAGTAGTATTCCATTAAATATTATTTTCTGCAGTAAGATAAACAAACATAGCACCCACCTTGATAACCATATTCATTAAATGCACTATTCATATGAGCCAATGATACTTTAGATGCAGTGTAGGACAATTGACTTTTTATCTCCGTGACTTTATAAATAATCATTGTAAGTAAAAATAATTACATATAAATATTTATTACCCTTTTCTCTTAAATTAGTTTCTGGCTTCTCCACCCCTTTTTTCACTTAGTGGATATGTAGTTTGTTATATCGAATGAAAGCACAGGTATGAACAGCTTTATGCTAGGAGCTATCAATAGTATGTAGCTAATACATCATATTGAATGACAGATTTCATAAATCAGTTATACAAGGGATCATGCAATGCTTTTAGCAAATTTCCAAAGAGTCATAAAAACTATAAATCAATGTATTTTTGATTAATCAATTCACAATGTCAACTTTTGGCAATAGTTATCTGTTGTGACCTTATTGCAGGTATACTAAGAAGCATGCTATTATTTGTCATAAGGAGATTTAAGCAAGAAAATGGGGGGGGGTTGGGGGGGGGGGGGGTGTTAGGGGATCTGACTTACAGTCCAGAATTCCAGAATTTACAGTGGAAATAATGGAAGTTTTGAAAGGTGAAGTAAAAAAGTAGGTGAGCCATAATTCTGCAAGAGTTCACAGACTATTAAAAAAAAACCACTGAACTAAAAACATATTCAAATCTTTCTATCATTTCATTGTACTGTTTAGATAAACTGAGCACTGAAGTCAGTAACATAGATCCTGTTTCTGGATCTCACACAACACAACACTGGATCACACAATACCGCAAGGGAGCAGAATCACAGATTTGCCTGTCTTGCAGTCTACATGCCTGCATTTAACAAGGAACCACCACAGATTCATTTTTTCCAAAGAAAATGCTGTTGAACAGTGAAATCCCATACACATTGTAAAAGACATCTGACATCAATATTTAATTTTATTAGTTATCCTACAGGTACTCTAGGGAACCTGATGGAGAGCCTTCTCAGTATTGATTAGAATACAGCTATCCCACTGCACACTGTTCAAAAAAAATAAAAATTAAAATTAAAAAAAAATATTAAAAAAAATCAATTACAATTAATTTTTTGATTCACAATAATTTAAAATATATAATGAAAAGTTAATAAAAGTGCATATGGTTGGAACACATTAGGATTTATTATTCAGACATGGAAATACTAACTACAAATTACTATGATCTTTAATTTGCATAATCAATGTTTTTAATTCATTCTATTTTCCTGTACAAGGTTCCATTATGGAGTATTTTTAACATTTTGGAAAAACTTCAAAATTACCTCTTTCATGTGTATAATAGTGAAAGCTGACTATTAGCGATACTGTGTTTTTTCATTTGCACACAAAAGAGATTTAATGAACAAATTGCTAATAAAAATGCAATGAATACATAAGAATCAAGTCTAAATTTGGGAGAAAAAAATCATCTATCGGTTCTGTTATGTCAGAAACCTCTATACTATCTTCTCTGTGGCATGCAGTGGGTTCTTTTGGGCTACCCACGATTTATAAATGTTATGTATGTATTAATTTTCAGTATGTTATGACTCAAATAAGGAATCATTTAGGACAGAACTGTCCTTGGATGGATTAAGATTCAAAACTGATAACAACATTTATTTTAAAAGTCTAATAAAATGAAAAGTAGAACTAATTTTAAATTATTTTAAGAACAATAATGTTAAATTTCACAGTAACCTGTATTTAGCATAGCTATGTGAAAATACCTGATACTTTTCTGCAACATGCCATGCCAGAGCGGCAGATTTAGAGCATTGCGTATAGCAGCAGTTACTGGCTTTCCGGCATTCAGTGTTGGAATAGTTGTTTGCTTTTACTTATAGAAAACTCAGAAAAACTGATTATTTCTGTATTGCTGGCTGTGGAAAACTGTATCGAGATTTATTCTTCCCACCTTTTTCAAGTAGCTCAGGCAACAGATCAAGTGAGGGAAAGCACTGAGTGAGAAAATTTAACAGCAGGCAGAATAGTTTGCAGACCTCCAAAACAGAAAGTCCATCAAAATTAAGAGACTCCTACAGGACACCTATAATTTAAAATCTCTCTTTTATTAAACTTTGTGACCTTACATGCAATATTCACCCCCCATAACAGCATCAGCATCTAATATGATTCTTAGGACAGCCATCTGAGATTTCTCCTGTCTGACCCTGCTCTGTCTCACTGCTCAGAATTACGGGAATGGAGAAGAGTTCTAGCTGTAAAACAGAAAGGAACAAAAATAATATTTTGTGTAGCACATGAAAATTAATTTAGGCTATGAAGGCAGGCTATGTGCTAATTTATAATATTTGAAAAAGATTTTTTTTTTTAATTTGGATTCCCATTCTTGGTAACTTACTTTAGGCAGTTCCATTATTTCTTGTCACTTGATTTTCAAAAACATTAAGTTGTAATCTGCAAGAAGTTAAAGCAAGAGAGTGAAAGATCAAGAGTTTTCAATGAGGTAGTCAGCTATGGACAGCATATGATCAAAAGACTACACAAATTAAGAACTCTATTTTAGTATAGTTTGAAGCAGATAGCAAAGAAACATTGGCTCATGTGTAGAGTTTATTACAGCAATGTGAAATTTTAGCTTTATAGTTTTTTTTTTGTTTTTTTTTCCCATAACTATGTATCACTTAGGTAACAAAAAAAAAAAAAAAAAAAAAAAACTGAAAACAGCAGTTTCCAAATTCTTTATATTATCTTGCTTAAAATCTAGCCTAAAATAAATAAAATTATTACCAGAGAATGTGAAGGATTCTATTGTTGTTTTAAGAGGGATATCCTCTAAAGACTCAATAATTAGTTGGCAACTGACAAGAAAATGAGAAAATGTAGATAAGAAATGAATTCACTTTTAAGTCAGGGCTGGAAAACCATTAGGCAGGGTTTGGGGTTTTGTTTTGTTTTGTTTTTGGGGGGTGGGGAAGTGGGATTGGGGGTTGATGACATTTGGGATCTTGGGATTTTTTTTTATTTTTTTTTTTTAATTCACTTTAAGTAACCATGCATGGAAGGTTTTCCAGAGCAACATTTTGGATTAAGAGTTTACACAGACCTACTAAGCTAGTAAAACCCTGGCATGTAGGTAGAAATCTGACAGAATGCTTTAGAAGGTGCTGAGGCATATCTGGATATAATACAGCATAGACAAAAGTGCATATCAAACAGCACATCGGAGCATAGATTTCAGAGTGCTATTCTTGCTGTGCACTGGGCAGGGACTTTTCATTTCACACATCATCATTCACAGTTTGCTGCAGTGACTCAACACAGTCAGAACATGTCAACAACACACAGTGAAATATTTCAGTGTTGCTTTCCCTTGGAAAATTAAGGACATGGGATTTTGATTTCAATTACCTTATGTTACAGTGGGAAAAATTAGGAAAAGACAGAATAGTGTTTTCTGATTTGGCAATAACCAATCATAGTAGAAGCATGTTCCAAAACCTGCTGTCAGCCAGGACAGAAACATGCATTTAAGAATAGAAACAGCTTATATAATTAGACAAGGAGATAAAAGTTGTTGTCCAGCCTTACTCCTTTTCTCATATCTACTAATACCCTGGGTTAAAATAATAATAATAATAACATAATTTCTGAGCTGACAGCAATAAGCTGGTTACATCTTGCTGTTTTCCTCAGGACAATATAAGTGTTATTTAGAAGGAGAAAAATAACAACCATGTGATAAAAACACAATTAAAAAAAAAAAAAAAACTCTAGTAAGACAAAATACAGTTTGTGTCTTCAGAGTTTGAATTGTCTCCTTTTCATTCCCAATCCATCTCAACGAATACCTGGTATTTCAAAGACTGTAAGTAGTTGTAGCACATGGAAAAATATCACCAATTTTTTTACTAAATAAATGGCCTGCCAAAGACAAGGGACATTGCATTATGATCATGAAAAACAGGAAGAAGCACAGGCTTTGAATAAGAAAACTTCTGGAAGAACCCATTCTTGTTCTGGTGCTTCAATTTCAATATATATAAATATATATATACACATATAGTGAAACATTCATATTACCTGTGACTGTGGCTAACATTGTGGTTCTTTATGCCATCTGAAATCAGATCTTGGAAGACAGATATGAAACAGCAATAGAAAAAGCAATTTAACATACACCATAGTCACAACACACATTTGAATCATCATCAGATGGAAGATTATAGCAATCTAAAAATCCCCAAACCCAGTGCAAAGTTCTGCTTTGGTTGTTTTAATTTACATTCTAGAAATGTTAAAAAATACTAAAAGAAACCACAATGTGCCAATCTCTAGCTTAATTTAATACTGAAGTGTCTAGAACCATATTGGAAGAAGAAAGTGACAGTAAGACAGCAGGGTACAACAGAATGATGATTTCTACAGAGTAAATTATGCTGGGCAGACTTTTTAGAGCATTATCAATGACAATTCAAAGAATATTGTTCTTAACCATGACATGAATCTCCTTGGAAACATTTCCCAAGCCACCTAATATCTATCACCCACACTTTTCAATCACATCAACAGTAATGAATACTGTAGTGGCTATTAAAAAGGGTATTTAGCATTTTGATGTACAGTTCCTTTCCATGCTGTTTTAAATTTAAAATTATTTTGTGGAAAAGTATAGCCAGTGTTCGGTTTTGAATAGCAGTCATACACCAGATTTTCTTCATGTGGCAAGAAGGTCTTTCAAAGCATTTCAAATATTGTTAATTAATCTTTGCCCCTGTGGGTAAATACTAAGACAAAAAGCTTGCACACAGTGAGCTTGTTCCTACCTACACAGAGAGATCTAGTCATAGCAAATTCAAACTCAGGCACTTCTTCCTAATTGTTATGTTCTAGCCAATAATCTGATTTCCCGTCTCTTTGGTGTGAAGAATGCCAATGAAACTGGTAACCCATTTAGGACTATTTATGATTTTAAATGTATATTTTTTGCGTATCTTGTATGATTAATTCAAAATGTAAAATCTCAAAAGTAATTTGTTTTTACTTTATTAAAAAAACTTAGACTCTCTCCCCTTTCTTATGGTCATTGCTTATCCATGCATTTATATATATATATATATTTTACTTTATTTTTCAATCAACATCTGCAGCTCAGACTGGCCACTTGAAAATGATAGGGTCACTGGGAAAGAACCTCTGGCCAATGAACACTACAGTGGAGGACACAGCTCCCCAGCAACATTATTTCAAATGAAAAAATCTGTTTTTGTAGCTCTGAACAAAGTTTCAGTTGAATACAACTGCTATTATTTCTTAATTTAATTGAAGGTATGAAATAAGCAATCAGTAACCAACATTTCTGTCCAAGAGTTGTGTAAGTATTAACCTACAGGTGTCTCCAGACCAAAATTAACTTTAAACTATAAAGCAAAGAAACACTTGTAATGCAAGGATAGTAGGATGTGTTTTTCACTCCTTCACAGATGAATCATATAGTGGTTCATAGTAAATACATCCTACTGTAATTCCAAAATATGTTAATTTTCATATACTTCCACAGGAGAATTACAAATAAATAGAGAATTCACTCTAAGAGTTTCATGTTTTTAGATCATTTCATACAGAGCCCTGTTCAGTGCAGCTCTACAAGTCTTCCCATGTTTTAAAACCGTAAGAAAGCATTGGCACTTGTGACAGAGCTGGTCCCAAGGAATCCTCTTTCTGCTGACAACTGTGGTTCTTGGTCCCAAACTCCCAGTCACCAAGCAAGAAGGGAATTATGCATGTGTGTGGAAGGACAGTAGAATAAAATCAGTGTTTCAATTCTTCTGTTTTCTCTAGAAAGCTCAGCAGTTGATTTTACATTGCCCTCCCTACAAAGGAGGACAATGTCAGTATAAGCACCGATGGGTTGACTTGATAGCACTCCTACAATTTCTTCAGCGAACTGTGAGATAAAACAGTTTGAGAGAAAGAGGAATTTTTATATTATTTATTAGTTTATTTATTTTAAGCATCGTGTATGCATATAAACTGGAACTATTCAATATATATTTTTTTATTTTATTTTACTACTTACAAGGAAACAATATTGAAGTTTGTTTTTGTTTTTGTTTTTGTTTTTTAATATATCACTTGCTCACTACTATGTGCTAATGTTAATGGTATAGTTTTGCTCCTTAAAACACCTTGGAGATATCAGAAAAGCTGAAGCCCTTAGAGACTTGAGATGCTTCCACTTGAAAGTCTATCCAAATAATGATTAATTACTGGTTATTTCAACAGTGGAAAAAAACTACCTGTAACTTAATAAACGCCTGCTAGTGAAATACATGTTTTAATGCTGGTGTTCTGGGCTTGTGATTCACATATACCACATGCACTTTATTATTACAATGACTAGGAAAAAATATTATTAATGAAATTAAAATATCTTCTTTGTCTAATACTAAGCCCATGATCTATTCATGGCATCTCAAATATTTTCATTTCTTTGTATTATTTGCATTAGATAGAGCAATTCAGTGTAAAATTTGTTTGTACTGTGTTTCCAGATTTCAGCTGCTCTTTCTCGACTGTTTTTGTGTGTTTTTATTTTAAGAAAAATGGAGAAAATTCAGTTCTGTCAGAAACCCTTTGAGTGCAGCTCTGCTCTTCTAAGTTGATACAATGCTGCCATCATATGGACCATATCCTGTACAGCATTTGGGGGAAAAGGAGGTTTTCAACCCAACACAACTGCACTAACCATATACTCAATTGTACAGACCCTTACTTGCTACACACACAGATATTAACTCCTGGGTAGTAGTGATACTTATCATAAATCATAAGACTTAGTGTCTTAGGAGGAGGTGGTGTCATTTTTGGAAGCTAAATTCCATGCTCTTATAATTCAATTTATACCCAGTAATTTTTTTTCTGATATAAACTAAGGTTAATAAAGTTAGAGGGCTATAGACATAACAGGCATATCCCTCAATATTAAGCACCTGTAGGACCATACCTAACATGAATCTTATTAAATATATTTTACGTCATTTAGCAGACTACTTCAGCAGACTGTTTGAGTTGTGTCAGCATTATCACCAATACCTTACTTCAAAGTAGCATGTCAAACTTTCATTATTCATTAAACAAATAAGGGAGAGATTGATTTGAACTTATCAAACCTTTGCAAAACAACACTAAGTATTGTAAATTTTATTAATCCTGATTTCACAGGAAGATTCCAGCCTAAAGAAAACTAAAAGTGTGTCTGTTTAACACAATGATACCCAAATCCCTCCAAAACAGCAGAAAGACTGCAGGCAACTACTTTATGATATGATTGTGATTTGTGATTATGATATTGTGTGATTTATGAGAAATCACACAATAGTACATTTTTTCCAGAGGGAAAAATGAAATCTAAAGAAAGTCTAGCAAATCATCTCAGGTATCGTAAATGAATATTTGATCAATTGGATCCTATCCCCATATTTACATAAAGAGATAGTGAAATATTCCTAGTTTATGCTTTATGTCTGATACTTTCTCTACTAAAGATACAGTTACTACAAAAGATTGTGTGAGTCCTTGCAATCAGGTAAGGAGAAAATGATGCAAATAAGAAAACTAAAAAATAAAACAGAAGGAATCATTGCAGATTTTGTTCATGTTTACACATAACTGGTTAGTGAATAGGGACTCAAAATGTATGTGACTGTGATTTGGGGTTCATGAATAAAGAAGTGGCCTGTTATTCACAGTTCTTCCCTTTATTTATTTATTTGTAAGTTGGTTAATTTATTATGCCTATTTCTACTTCAAATAAAGCAGTGAAAATAACATTTTATTATGTAAGTAGACTTAACAGATTACAGAAAATTGCTAAATGTTGATTCTGTGAAGGGGGAAGTTAAAGACAGTAGTTTGAATTGTATTAAGTAGTGACCGGCTTCAAAAAGTGATGGTATACTGGTATGTCTTACAACAATACGCACTATATTAAGTGATGACTAACAGTGTAAGGTTACTGGACTGTATTTCCGAGGGCAGGTGAAATAGGAAAAATGAATGATACGCTATGGCAAACAATGCTTCCCTGCTTAAACTTGCCTTGTATTTCTTTTTTTCTAAAACAAATGTTACTTATAGCAATTATACCAGCAAATCCAAAAAGCATCATTTAAAACAAGTATATTCTGGGTAAAGACCTTCAGCCTCACCTACCCCTGTGTTCCCAGTATATGGTCCCAGGAAGGCAGACACATTCACATCATCCCTTTTCCCAGTGCTGCATCCTTAAGTAGTGTGGACCTATATACCAAACACCCTATACATGGGCACTCGCCCAGCATAGAAAGAGAGGGAATAAATAATTTGCTTCAGTGTTGCACTGACTGTTCTTTTATCAGATAAGCCCGGCCAGCAGGTGCACTGATAAGTGACCCAGGACAGGCTCCATTCCTGTCTTCCTACTGTGAGGAGAGATAATAGATCCATTTTATTGTATTTACCCTGCACATCGTAGTCTTTAATTGTCCAAAAGACGTATAGAGGATCTTATTCTTTCTCTTCTTCCTCCTCTTTCTCTTACACATATGCTTTGATCCAATTCCATCTTGTCTTGAAACGTTTTTATGTGTTGGCAGCTTCCTATAATAATGACTATTGAAAAAAATACAATGTTTTAATCCACCAGATTTCTGGTCATGATCATCAAGATTTTTAAATATTTTGAGCTATGCAATTTTATTTTGTGGGTTAGTATATTCATTTTTATCTGCCTATAAATTAATAATGGAAAACTGTACTTACATGAATGCACTCCTTTTGAAAAAAAAAAAAAAAAAATGTGAAAAACAACTTTTTCTTCATTGTTATGATGGAAAGCAGACTACATTGACAAATGATTCATGATAATTTACAAAACTATTTTAACTACCTGTCTTTATTTATAAGTGTTGAAACTCATGCAGTTTTCATGGAAGTCCCTGAGTACCACAGTATTGTTTACAAAAGCTGTTGTTTTCTTACATGTTTTCTCATCTTTATTCTGTCCTTCATTTATTTATTTATTTATTTAGGTTTAGGTCAATCTATAATGTTAAAAGCTGCTAATGGGTGACAGGGAAGGGCTGTTTTTAATACATGCTCCTTTCAGGTAAATGAACTTTACATAGTTATAGTCTGTGATTTAAAATGACTTTATATCTTTACATATAAAATCTGCAACATTTTCTAATAGAAAATCTTTATCAATTTTAATTGTCTTTACTAAATGCATGTACCATTTCTATTTTCCCTCAAAGAGCCATTTTAGAGGGGTGAGAATAGTTGTAGTTGAAGAAAATGAAGAATTCAAATGATTTGGCTCCACTTAGCACTGTAAGCAAACATAGCAGCATTTTCACTTTGGTAGCCCATGGCATCCATCCTCGAAGGATTGTTTTAAATAAATATCCAAGAAAAGTGCATGAGTTCTGACTTTCACTAACCTGCTTGTCTTTGTGCAGAGATTCTGCTTTAACACAATTCACTTCAACAAGCATATAGTCCTCCTGCCTTTGACCATTTTTAAGAAGCCTTTGAAAAAATAACTGATGGAAAACAACAGTTATGAGTTCTGCATCTTAATAAGAATCTGTACAAACCTCTGAAAAGCTCTGTAAAAAAGCACCATCACCTGTAAAGAACTAAAGCATGCAGCTTCTCTTCCTGAAAATATTCTGAATCTTAAGCATACAGTAAATGAAATGGCATAAATCTAGAGCCATAAATTAACATTGGCATAAATCTAGAGAGGAATTACATCCAAGAGATGTTACTTATATGCAAGCATTTGCAGGAACAGAATACTGGGTAAACATT
The DNA here is from genome assembly GCF_011077185.1 of Oxyura jamaicensis. Lineage (NCBI taxonomy): Eukaryota > Metazoa > Chordata > Aves > Anseriformes > Anatidae > Oxyura > Oxyura jamaicensis. The sequence continues at coordinate 49,077,369 of NC_048894.1, forward strand.
GTGTTACTTTCTCAAAAGTGTGGAACAAAATCTTTTGTTTTCAGTCATAATCTGTAACGTAAAAAAGTCTCATGGGAATGCCACCTGCTTACAGTTTTCTAAGCATTCAAAGTAAATTTTAAGTACTGCTTTTCTGTTCCTGCATTTCAGAACCTATTCGGCAATCACCAGATGTTAAAACACTGGTTACATGATCTAGTTGATTTTATGAGATATTTAGAAAAATAGTTGTAAGCATAAAATTAAAAGCCTCAACTGTCACTATAGGTACCAGGCAGATTAAATCTGGTAGCACTTTTTCAAATAAATAATTTGAGCAGGCCCTGCAACAGAGTACATCATCCTGATTATTTTATGCAACAGTGAAGCAACCTTTTCAATTGATAGTGATTAGTGAATTTTCTAAATCTTTAAAACTTCAGAAGTCTTAAGCTTCCAGTAAATACCAGGGTATATTTTTACACCACTACTTCCATTTAACAGAAAGGAGAATACATCACCCTGCAGCTGCTGATGCTGCAAACACCAAAAAAGGCTTTTATTCCACCTATCCTTCAGTAGAAGTGTCTCCTCACATCATTGTTTAAGGACTAGAGTTGCAACATTTTTTTTTGTCCTGCTCCAACCAGAAAGAGAAAACTGAGAATTTTTATCACAGAATTATCAAGAGATAAAAAATTTACTTCTTGCTATAATCTTGACACAAACTTATCTAGAGATCAATGACCTAATCAGACAGTGACGGAGAGTGAGAAGTTGGCCTATCCTTTCATTTTCTAGTGTCTAATTATGATCACTGCTTGTCTTGTTCTTAAATTTGATTAAACACAGTTTGTGTAAGGTATAGAAAATTTAACTGTTTCCTAGCACAAGTTCTGGATATTTGAAAATACATACAAATTACGTGATGTCATTTTAGCCTCAGCTGGATCTCCTAGTTGATAAGCTATGTATAAATGTGCTGGAACACACAGTAAGAACCCCTGGCATTGGCAGTCTGAATTGAGAATTCAGGGGGGAACTGGTATGGCATCAACATAAAAGGCAAGAGGTTTAGAGCATTTTGGTTAAACTACTTCTATATCCTGACATGTCCTTGTCCCTTCATACGTGCTCTACATCTCTTTTTTGGACAAACTAATGTCATCAGCAGCCACAGGAGCAGGGCTCTCTCCAGAGCTCGATGAGACTGCTCAGAGCCTTCTTCAATTGTTTTGAATAGGACTCGCAGTCTCAAATTATTCCATTGCATAGCCTTCCTTGTGATAAAGAAATTTGACCTTTATCCAGGCAGAACTTCCCTTGCTGTAACTTGTGTCCCTTATTTTCCTCATCTGGCTCTGCTTTCTCTACAACCACACAAAATGTCGTGTAGACTTCACTAAAGTCTTTCCTTTGCCACCTTTCCTCCAGCCTGAAGAAATTTAGATCTCCCTGCCTCTGCTTCTACTTTGCATGTTCCAGCCCTCTGACCAGCTTCATGGCTCTCTCCTTTAGCATGTCAATATGTCCCCTGCACTGGTGGGGTCCAAAAGTAGCTATACTCCAAACACAGCTTCACAAATGCTAAACCTATGAGAAGAATCACTTTTCTGGACCTGACAGCCATACTCATGCTAATGCAGACCAATACGCAGTTGCTTTTTATTGCTGCGGAGGTGCATGTTTCTCTTCTTGTCCAAACGGTTTCCAGATACTTTTCTGAACAGCTGATTTCCAGCCAGCCAGTTGCAGCTTATGCTGTTGCATGAAACTGTTTCATCACAGATACAAAATTTACTTTTGCTTTTTCAGAACTTCAAGAGGTTCCCCTCAGCCCATTCCTCTAGCTAACAATAGATTCTTTTACTCTAAAATTATATTTCCTTCCATCTTCTACTTGAAATTACTAAAAATATAAAAATAAAATAAAAACTTGTCATTGATGCTTCAAATTTTTCTCTGAATTTGAATTGTTTGGCAATACTATCTAGAGTGGATTTGAAGATCAGAAAACACCTCAATTGTAATAATGAATAATTTAGTATAGTCTGAATTCTATAAGAGTTTTGCATTCAGTCAGAAACCTATTTACCTTAGCTAAAATTTTGCTAGCACTTGGATGGTGTTCATACCAATGGCAGAAGCTGCACAAAATTCTACATTTTGTGTTTTCTCCCTATATATTTTCAGCTTTATAATCAGAAAAGAGTTTCTATACACAGATAATAATGCTTCCGGAAAAAAAAAAAAAAAAAAAAAAAAAAAAAAAAGATACTTATATTTTCCATGTTTAAAAATCCATATATATTGGATTGTTCTTCTGTTTTGTTTGAGAACCCAAAATTTTCCTAAAGAAATTTTCTGTTTTTTCATAAAACAGAAACTGAGGAGCCAGTATTAAAATTGGTAAAAGGACATCTTAGAAATACATTTGCATGGGAGAAGTGGAAGCCTGTATAGCTATATTCAAGGTAGCACCTGTGACAAGAGCCACAATAAACTACATATATTCATAGCTGCATCACAGGAGGTTGTCTACAAAGGTAGAAAATAAGGCATCTGGGGAACAGGAGGAGGATGGGAAGGAATCTATTAATGGCAAGAATAAAGTACTATCAGGGAAAGCACTATCAAGCTTATGGAAGGAATTGGTCCCAGCTTAAATCTACTAAGATTAGAAAAGACTACTTTTCAAATAATAGATCTAGAATTGAAAAATATGGTAAAAGTTAGACCTGGCCTAGGTTTGAGTAAATCATCAGCAGGTGCTGGTGAAAGAAGACTGAATTACAAGGGGCAGTGAATGATACAGAGAAAGTGCTGCAGAGTGGTAGGCTGCTTCAAACCCTAGTGAAAGCTGGCAAGGAAAGATTAAGCATTAAGGGAAAATGGTTGTGTAAACCTTTATTGCTTTTGCCTTTCCCTTTGCATGCTATGTACCTTTGGGTAAATGAATAAATAATGCTTTGTTTTGAAGATGCTCTTTTTGACTCATTTGAGTCAGCCACCGTTACAAGTCCCCAGATTAAAAGGGCTTGCAGGTGACAAACAGCTGAGCCTGTTCCATGCATGCTGCTTGGAAGAGGGAGAGCTATGGGCCCCAAATCCAGCCCCAGAGGGACATAGGTACCAGTGGCTCACAGAAATGGATATTCAAACTGGGAGAAAAGTCAAAAGCATCACTTGCCCCTCAGCTCCCCTGAGGTGCACTTGGACACTGAAGAGCCACAAACAGGCTTATTGCTTAAGTGCCCCCAGTAAGGAGGGTCTCTGGCCAGCCTATTCAGGAACAAATATGCAGATAGGCTCAGTAATCCAGGAGGAAACAACCTTTTTCAAATTGTTAAAGTTACAGTGTGTATCTCAAGTTTTGTCTTTAGAAATAAAGACACATGCTCCATGAAGAAGTTCCCACTTGTTATCCTCAGACAGGGCACTGTATAGAGAGGTTAATGAGCAAGAGGGAACTGTGGTGACTAGCCCCTATCCTGCCTCACCAGGAAAATTGTACTAGGTGATGGCATCAGCATATCATTTCTATAGAAAATAGAAAATTCAAGTGCAAAAGTGATCCAAGTTCACATCACTCAGGTTCCACAGAGCCCTGTACCTAAAACCCTGTGCTTACCTCATATTAAACAGAAAGAACAGCCACAAGAAGCTGTTTTTCATTGCTGGATCCAGTTGTTGGGTTAAAAATAATCTGAATAAAAGATAAAGAAAGAGTTGCAGGTTCCAAAGGAAGAAATTTGATAAAATTAAAGTGTAATAGACACTTCAAACTGTGTGATCTGGCCTAATAAGTTATTAATAGGGAACCATTACTCCTCATACATTTTTTATGAGGAAGGCATTGCCTTTTTGTCAAGATTAGTGGATTATAAAATATTTGTGCTACACAATATAAATGACCCTACCTATTAATAAGTCTCTGGAAAGATATGCTTAAATTGAATTACATTAAGAAGAAAAGTGCCAACAGAAAATTAGGCATAATTAATGGGAACACATAAATAAACCAGAGAGAGAGGGAAAAGGACATTTTGTCCATTGATCATTTTGAGGATTAATTGCTGATATGCTCTAATGACATACTAACTATTACTGTTTTTATAAGGACCATTTCACAGAAGATGAAATCCATGCAACTATGAATATGTATTGTGATTTATTGCCACAAGATAATTACACTGATCACATACCTCTAATTAGCCAGTATAATTTTGAAGGCTAAAAGATACAGCTTAAAATGTAATATACAGCAAAGGCTCATTAAATTCTTCCAGTAAAATAGATTTTTTTTCCTGATATCAAATGCTCAGCTTTCCCTCCTTGCTTACAGTACAATGGCCCAGGACAAACCATACTGAAAGTGAGGAGGTGGGCAACATCGCTGTTATTTTCCAAGGTTTGGAGCCAGTGGTCCATTCAGAACTATGATACCTTGGAAATGCGGGAAATTATTTTTCACATCTCATTCACATAATGAACAAAGTGAATGGAGTTACACAGCAAATGAGCCCTCCGGTCTTCTTCGCTTGCCAACATATATAAGGTTTCCTTGGATATTGCAGCACTGCCTCCATCCAGTGTGTTTGACTACATTCTGTTTTTCAAAGACTCGCAGAAAGTTTCAAAGGCTTTCATTATTAATCGGGAATGTAAATATGAAGGCTAATTGCTGAATCTTTTAAACAATACTATGGAGATAACAAACAGGAAAATTATTTTGTTCACTAAATTAAGTGTTCAAATACCAAATAAATAAGTAAAAAGTAAAACAAGCCCCTTTCTCTAGACAGAAGAAAAGAAAGAGGACCTATTCATTAGAAATAATCCACCTGAAACAAAACACCTTACACTAATCCTCTAAAAACCTTATCTACTCTTTGACACTGTTGTAACAAACACTTCAAAAGTACTGTGCCAACATTGCTCATGTGTTCAGTGGATTTTAATTAGAGCTCTGAAAGCTTGGGAAAACTGGCCGAGTGAGCAAGCTTGCTCTTTTCAAATGGCAAGACAACTGTCCTTTTACCCACCTCCCAGTCATAGCATATGTTTAATTAAAATCGGAGCAAATAATGGAGACAGAAGAGAAAAATCTGCCTCCCACAAATTAGTGAGGAAAACATGATTAAGAAGGTACTCAGCAAGATGAAGAAAGTAATCCATGCTGTTCTTTAGTTGTACTCTGAACCCAATATCTATGGAAAGGTCTTGGGGAACTGTTCCTCGTGAACAGTGTGAAAGGCTTAATGTATTAACCTCTTTAACTGCTTTAGAGAGCACAGGGAGATTTAATGATGGTTAGCAACAGGAAAACTACAGCAGATAAGGGCACAGAGAAAGACACAGAGTTCTGACTTTCTGCTGTTGGAGTTGCAATTGCCCCAAATATTTGTCATATAATAGTTATTTCTATAATTCACTACAAGAGAGTATCTAGCTATCCCTTTACTAAAGCAAACCAATTGGGTTAGCAGTACCACAACTCAGGGGTAAAGCAGGTAGTCCAGGAAAACAGAAAGGTTTTGCTGCCTGCTTTTGTGACAGCTCCTAATGCTACTGTGCTATCAGTCTCCCAACCTAGCACACACTCCCTCTTCACCCTGTTCTTGGATCTACCCAAGGTACAGCGATTAGGGGAGGAGAGCAAAGGTCCAGCCATAAGAAAAGGCTGCAAGGAACAAGGAAACTAAACTTTGGGCCTGTTGTGTTGTAATCACTCCAGTAAGGAAATTCAGGCTCATTATGAAGAGACATAAGATAAACAATTAACTAGAACACAGAACAGAAAATATACCAATAAGTAGAAAGATTATGAGAGACAAATGAAAATTAAAAGCAAAGAGGAAAAAAAGGGGGGCAAGGGGTATAAGCATGTAAGAAGGAAATATGAAGTACTAAACGGAGATGTGAGGGATGACACTCAGAAGGACCACTATCCCATGCTATGGTTTACTCTGATGCCTATTTCTTGAAGCAGGCTTGAAGATCAAAAATATCAGTAGAAAAACAAGATGTTTGCACATAGGATTTCAGCTGGACTTGAACATGCACAGACATTAGCAATGCTGAACCTAAAACTACCATATTGCTTGGGAAAGTTAAAATAAAAAAAAATAAAAAATAAAAAAGTTGATATTTCAGGGATATGGATCACATTCATTTTTGATAGATATAATGATACACATAATGACAAAAATAAGTATTCTAGAGAAAAGAATAAATAACAAATTAATCTTGTAAAGATCCTGAAGATATGTGAAATACTTCTAGAGAATCTTTATGCAACTCAGACTACAAACCTAAGAATTGTGGTCGGCAAGGTTACTACAGAGCATTTCCAAATTCTCAAAAGCTTGAGAGGAAAGCTGTTACCTGCAGCTTGCATGCCTGCCAGACAGTAAGTAACAAGCAGCATAAGAAGCTAATGTTTCATGAAGTCATTATTTATATTAGCACATGAAAGATTCTTTTAAACGCTTAGAAAATTCAAAGCCATTTTTCAAGAACTCTATTTGGTGAGCTGTCGAAGCTTCACACGTTATTGCTGGAAAAGAAGAATTCAAAAACTGTTTGCTGATCAATTGCTGAAAAATTGTGAAGCAAGGTGACATATACAGGTGATAGGCACCACACTCACCTCTCAAGGAAGTTATCAAAGAAGATTTTGAAAGCTTGTTCACATCTTGAAGAGACATTACTCTTAAGTTTGTGACAACTACACTTTCACCCACAGTGTTTAAATCATAATCATCTTATAATGCATATAAACGCAGTTAAGTATATCCAGAACATCAGAACATAACAATCATCAGCTTTAAATCTCTCTTCAGCTTCTGAGAAGACAGCAAATTTGTCCCATACAGAAAGCATATATATCCCATATTAGATATCTGAAATTAATCTAAAGAAAACAAAACAACAACAACAAAAAAAAAAAACAGTTTCATATACTACTTCAGCTCTGCCTTCTTCTTTTAGCTTGCAATATTCAGAACATAAAACCATGTAAAAGGATTGTTGTCATTACTGTTATTTTTTTCCTCTAGTAGGGTGACCAAATTATTTCTACGTATTTAACTCTCCAGTGGCCAGGAGAAGAAAAAAAAATGTGAAGCTGTGAGATGCTTCACGAATTGACTGCTTATATCTGACGTATTAGTGTCCCTAAAATACCTACTTTAAGAAACTATGATGTTGAATTGTGATTAACAAATGAACATAGCTATGAGGGGGGGCAGAAAGAGTAATCAATAAGTAATCATTGCTTCCGTTTAATTTTTTAGTACAAAATATTAATATCCAAAATCAGCAAATCCTGATGTTGTACATCCTAGTTTTGTACATTGTACAATCAAAAGTAGTTTGTTTCTCACAGGTTAATTCTTTTTGTCAGGTTCATACAGATCAGGACCTTGAATTTGGGCAAAGGAGAAGAATTTCCAAAAGTATTTTCCAATTTTAGTCTTGAGTTGTCCCTGACATTGTGATGGATTAACTGCTGACTATTTTACAAATTCATTGCAGTTTAAAACTGTATGTTTCAAACACAGATGGGAAGCTGAATTTCAAAAATTCCTACAGGAAATATAGATGCAGAAAGAAACATATTTTATAAGCGTAAGATACCCACCCTGACAATATTCAATAGACTGTTTTGCTTCTCTGATCTGTAAAAGGCATGCTTCCTTACAACTCTTTCTCCAAAGAGATAAATTCGGGGATCTAGATATCCACTCTCCAAATAATGTTATCTTCTATCCCTACTCATTCAGAAATAATTACTTGTGTGATTACCAGTGTTAAGGATGTGTTATTTATCACAGAGGCTTTTTAAACCCACCTCATTATCCTCCCATACCGTTCTACAACTCCCAAGTCCTAAAGTATTACATTACATTGCATTAGTATTCACTGATCCTTATGGCTGTCACAAGCATCTCTGTTGAAGACGAGACACAAAGATTAAGAAAAAAACATGAGGGAAATGAAGATAGAAAATCTAAAATTGCTGGTAATGATCAGAAAACATAATAACCAATTTATATCTTGTGGCACCAACCACATGCCTAGTAGGAAAGTGGAATATCATGAAAATAGTTATTTCCAATACAAGTAATGAAAATGTTGCCAACAATTTCAAGATAATCTCAACCACAAAATAAACCCAGTGGATGTTAATCCCAGCTCCTTCCAAAACCACAGACCCTTTGCATGGGTTAAGCCTGAGCTCAAATCCATATTTCTGCTAATTTTGCTGTGCTGGCTCTTTACTTTTCACAAGTGTCAGCTTGGTTACTTACCAAAATATATTGTTTATGCAGCAAGGTTTGTGATCCACCCCCTTTTTTATTATTTATTTATTTTTCCCTCATTGATATAGGCCGACATTTACAATGTCTGTACTTTGTAGAAATATTAATTTGGATTTCTGGTATAATCAACGTGTATCTATTTTTTTACATTTGTAGTAAAGTTGCATACTATTTGTGCTTTTAGCTACAAAACAGGTTTGTTTCTTTTTATTCTTAACTATTTTAGAGCACTTGCCAATGTTTCTACATTTTCATACTTATCAAGAGCCCCCAACAGGGGGCTCACCATCTTTGAGACTCCATAACCTCAGACAGCATTCAGAACAAAGCCCCAGAGCTGCATGTGTTGTCCTCTGGAAGAAGTGGCATAAGGAAGGGAGACTGCTCTAGAATACGTTGTCTTCCTAAACCACATGATGCATTCAGATAATTAATTTTTTAACAAGTCATTTACTGAGAGCTACTCTGTGAGTGCTACTTCACCAGCTTAAGTTTCTTTCGGTTCCACAGTCATTTATAGGACAGGGCTCTGTTATGGAAAGATGTTATATGGAAACATTTCTATTTGTCTTCCTTTATCAGTGTTTGTTCTCATCAGACAAGGTCAGAGTTAACAAAAACAAACAAAAAAATCAACAGTTTAATAACTGAGCCCTTTATTTTCAATAGCAATTATGGAATACCAACAGCCCTCATCAGGGTGGAGGATAGGGGCGGTGATTAACTCAGTGCATTCACTATTGATGGGCAGCAAGTGTAAATGAAACTGCAGCAGCTCAGTGCTGTGGGATTTTAGTTTGTCATTGACCAGGCTTTTTGAGATCGTTATCATTTCTCTGAAGAGAATACTCTTTGGTGGAACATTTCTTGCAATGGAATATATTTACCATGCAAGTATAACAAGGTGGTATAAGTTCCACCAAGAAGTAATATCATTATCATTTTCCTTTCTGGAGATATCAAGTTTTACTTTTTCCTTCCTTTTTTTTTTTTTTTTTTTTTTTCTTGGGAGGTGGCGGACAAAAACAGAAATAGTTGTAAATGTTCACAAAAAGAAGAGATCCCAGCTAACTTCATGGTTTAGATCACTGCAGTTTTAGCTCCAACCATGCACTGACTCAGATATAGCTCAAATACTTTTTGTGCTTTCTCAGCTTTATTCTAGCATAGATCAGCTGTTTTCATGACCTGGTCTTTTCTTTCAGCTGTAAATATTGTTTTTAATGTATTTCATATAATAAGTATACATTTGTGTTCACTTTTTTAAAAACAAACAAACAAACAAACAAACAAAAAACTTCCCTGCCCTTCAAGCTTTCTGTCTGCCAAAGAGGGTTAATTACTACTTTGTGAAACTTGGTACTGAGTCTCGCAGTTCTAGTAATATGAGCCAAGGTAATGATCTTTTGTGTTTACAACTAATCACTAAACTTTCTTTCCATTCCTGAGACCCCAGGCAAATAAAACACTGAGTCAACAATACAGACTCTGTATCAGAAAGCCTTTTACCTAGCACTTGGGTAGTTTTTGTTTGCCTTATAAACGTATTGAAGATCACCTTCTCAATCCTATTAATTTATTTTATTCCTTCCATGTATTTTTCCAAGTTTGTTCTGCTGCTGTAGCTTCACACATGAGTTGGGGTCTGGTATAGAAAATCCTTCATGTTATATTCAAGATTTTAGGGGAGTGTAAGTAGCTTCTTTTTCAGAAGCCTGCTCCAGACATCAGTAACAACATTTTTGTTTCCTTTTATAGGTTTGGGAACCTTAATAACCAGATGAATCAGACAAGTCATCAAGAGTTAAAACAAATTTATGGAAACTACCAAGAGTGAGATATGTTGTATATATGGAGATTTTGTTTGAAGGGCAAAAAATAATGTGTAAGATGACTTCATTTAGAACACCAGATGTAATTAAAAACAAGAAAATCAAATATCCTCATACCACCTGCTGAGTGTAAGAATTTGTTAAGTATCAGTAAAAGAAGTTACTTGGATTTGAGACCTATGGAATAATCTTGTGAGATTCATTAAATAAAACCAAGTGAGTCAAGGTTTGGCAGAGTGTTACAAGGAATGTCTTCTTTGAATCATGCTAAGGGGTGATGGAAATTTGCACTACTGATTTCCATGATTCCTAAGTGAAATGGAAATAGAATTGTTCTATTTTCAACTGAGAGAGATTATTGAAAATATCATGTTTATTTCTTTGATAAAAATATCCAATGTTTCATGCAGCACAGATTGGCACATCACCATTGAAGAAATTTGAATTTGCATCAAAAGTTTTGTTGACTGCATTATTCTGATCCTGTCTTATTCTGTGACTGAACAATTTGTAACAAATACTAGTCACATTACTTAAGATGTCATTACAATATGCTCAGATAAGAAACAGACAATTGGAGAAGAATAGAAAAAAATATGCCCTGGAAGATAGTGAGTAGCATACAAGTTACAGGACACTAATATCTGGAAGAAGTACACAAATGAGACATGCATAGATTTGGTGTCATTGAGTTCCTTGATGTCTTTCCTATATGCAACCGTCCTTCTTTATGGCTGAATACTATGCCAAGGGACAATTGCGTCTCGAATTGTTGCCATCAGAAGTGAAAACTGAACAGGCTTTATGCCATCTATAAAATCATTTATGCAGTCCACTTTGTGAAATGTTTCCTACTTACACAAGGTCAAGTGCAAAAGGTGGTATTTAATCAAACTGGTCCTGCTGTATAAGATGTCTGCCAATGAATGGACAGAAGACAGGACTGCAATTTTACCAATTATTAAGCATTAACTGAAAGTCCACTTGATTAGAAGTGAGACTCCTTCATTATACATGACCATTACAGTTTATAGAGGGTTTTTTAGTTCCTTCCTTCAACTTGATTTCTTTGACGATGTAATACAAATGAGTACTCTGACTGCTCCATGACAGTTACTTTCTTCCCCAGTCATCTCTCTGGCCTGACCTTGACCTATAGATAGACTTTGGCATTTAGTGATAATGTGGTTTGTGGTAGCAGTAACCGCAAAACAGGATCTTCCCAGTGGCTTCAAGCCAGAGTGTTACTCACTGGCTAATGGTTAGAATAGAAGGATAATAGATGTAGGTAAATAAATCTGAGATTTTGAATTTGTTAGTTTGAAATAAGATAAAAAACCTGCACTTGAATCTGCACTACTTTGATCTTGCAAAAGTGTCTTGATTCTGTAAAGCATGTCATTACAAAGTTATAGTAAAAATGTATTAAAATGTTTTGTCCAGATATCTAGCATCCATTAATGTCTCAGTTGTGTAAATATGGAAAGCCCTCTACCTACAAGTTCAATCATAAGTTCATATTTTTATCTTCCTCAGTATTAGTTTTGTACAAGAAACTCCTTATGCAAAGCAGGGAGGCAAAATTTGTACAATTATCTACTGCAGTAAATCGAGTCAAAAGAGCAAAAATTAAGAATGGACTTTGATCTGTCTATAAAACAACTTTCTAGCAAGCCAATAAAGCAAAGTATGTAGTTAGTTATGATCAGAATATACCCTTTGCTCTGCATGATACCTTGCATAATTTTTCAGGTGAGAAAAATTGTATGAGTCTGCTATACTTAATCATTTTAACTGTGCAAGCATCAATTTTCAATATTCTGGTGCATCTTGATATTCATGATAAGCTTTGGTGCAAGAACATAGTAATCTCTTTTGCCACCTTGGGAACAGATCAATGAACAGATCATAAATTTCAATAAAAATAATCTAATAACTGCATAACTAGCTACATGATACCAGTGCCTAGCCTAGGTCAAATGAAATCCATCACAATTTTAATATACTGAAATTACTTATGACAAATTTGGTATGATAAAACACGAGTCTCCCTGGAAGAGCTGGGCCATTTGCCTGTTCTCACTCTTTACATTACTACTACATGAGTACCCTAGAGACACAAAGTCAGAAAAAAAAATAATCTGAATTTGAAATGAAAGTTAGAAATCAGAAGCTTGCAGTTATTTAAGGAAGTACCCAGCAGAATGGGTGTTTTCCACTCACACACACACAGAATGCAAAGGAAATTCTGGAAGCCCACTTCATCATTATCATTTTGATTTACTATCTTTTACATTTGCAAGTCGTTATCTGCTGGATCTTCCATTTGTTAAATAAGTTTAAAATGTTGGTAATATGCACTCATCAGAAGCAGCAGCCTAGTTATTTCCTGTTTACCTTTCCTCGCCTTTTGTACAAAGCAAATATTTTTAGACTTGTAAAATATTTGGGCAATTTTAATAGCATAAATATAGTAAAATTTAACAACAGTAAATCACAAAATATTAGACAAATGCTTATTATATTTCTCACTATTGTCATTGTCCTATTATGTTTAAACTACTATTGCCCTTCATAATAAAAAACAAAATGATCAGTCTGGCATGCGATGGCATCTTCTTTTCACAGAAGATGTTCCCAGTCTGAAACTCCCAACTTTATGACTGGTATACCAGCCCAAAACAAGATTAATTCCCCTTAGTGATATATAACTGCACTAATTCTTAACTGTAAAATATTTTGAATGGATTTTCTAAGTATTGACATAGTGATAAAAAGTTAAATTACCTCCAGGACATGGAAAAAGACTTTGATTAAATATTTTTGAAGGATTTTCATATGCTATAAAAGTTGTTCTTAGGCATTTTCTTTACCCATTATGCAAATATGTCAACTCATTAATAATTCAAAATAGGCAATACATTAATAATTAGGATCCCCCATTACAAATCTGACCTTTAATTGAATTCTATAGAAAGAGACTGTGAAAAATGAGCCTCTTGATTTATGCTAAGAATAAAGGTTAAAAAGCGTTTTCCTTGTAGATCTAATTTTTATCATTATTGCCTAAGCAGAAACATTGAGATAAGAAACTTTTTTTCTCAGTCCAAACTGTTTTTTGGAAAGGCTACTTCTATTAAAAAAAAAAAAAAAAAAAAAAAAAAAAAAAAGTTTACTTGTATGTAGTTTAGTACAATGAATGAACTGTGTCACTGAACAAGCAATATAGCAATCATAGATACTTCAGAGGTTTAAAAAAAGTCAACTTCTTTCCTTCATTTTTCTTTGCCAAACAAACAACCCATAGGCTTCATGTTTACATAATTCTTCACACTTAATTAATTATTCTTCATAATTCTTCTTGTTAACTTCATCATAATATTTAAAGGTAAAAACCTTAACTGACTACATAAAATAATAATTACTTCCAGTTGCAGAACTAACAATTAAACTGCTACAGAATGTTGCAATGCTGCTGTGATTATTTGGTTCCCTGTTCTCAGTTCTTCCTAGAAAAGTTGCATTTGTGATGCAATTATGACTTAGCAGACAAATTTATTTCTTGTGAGTCTCAAGTAAAAACATAATCTAGATACGTTAGAATACCTGTAAGGAAATGAATGAGACAGGACCTTTTTTCCCAAGAAGGGAAAAAAGACTAGTACTACATTGGGGAAAGATATGTTATGCGTCCTTGTTGTAGTTAGAGTACATCAAGCCTAAATCATAGAATCATTTAGGTTGGAAAAGATCCTCAAGTCCAACCATTAACCTACCACAGCCAAATCTGCCACTATACCAGGTTCCTAAGCACCACATTTACACATCTTTTTAATGCCTCCAGGGATGGTGATTCAACTGCTTCCCTGGGCAGCTTGTTCCAATGCCTCACAATCCTTTCAGTGAACAAATATTTCCTAATATCCAAACTAAACCTCCCCTGGTGCAACTTGAAGCCATTTCTTCTTGTCCTATCACTCATTGCTTAGGAGAAGAGACCAAACCCCACCATGCTACTTGAGGTAGCTGTAGAGAGCAATAAGGTCTCACTTGAGACTCCTTTTTTCCAAGTTCAATAACCCCAACTTCATAATCAGCTCCTCATTAGACTTGTTCTCTAGACCCTTCACCAGTTTTTTTGCCCTTCTTTGGACACATTCCAGCACCTCAGTCTCCTTCTTGTAGTGAGGGGCCCAAAACTGACCACAATACTTGAGGTGTGACCTCACCAGAGCTGAGAACAGAGGGACAATCATTTCCCTAGACCTCTTGGCCACACTATTTCTGATACAAGCCGGGATGCTGTTAGCCTTCTTAGCCACCTGAGCACACTGCTGGCTCATATTCACCTGCTATCAACCAATACCCCCAGGTCTTTTTCAATTGGGCAGCTTTCCAACCACCCTTGCCCCAGCTTGTAGCATTGCAGGGGTTTGTTTTGCCCCAAGTGAAGTACCTAGGACTTAGCCTTGGTGAACCTCATACAGTTGGCTTCAGCTCATCAATCAATCTATCCAGATCCCAATGTAAAGCCTTTGTACCCTCAAGCAGGTCAGCACTCCCACCCACCTTGGTGTTGTCTGCAAACTTACTGAGAGTGCACTTGATCCCCTTGTTCAGATCATTGATAAAGATAATTAAGAGAACCAATCCATGGTGCCATGGATGGTACCATCCATGTGAACAGTTAAAGTAGTTTTGTAACAGAAATATATTTGGAATTAGATGATCTTTAAGGTCTCTTCCAACACAAATCCTTCTATGAATTAAATATTTTGAATATAATTAAAAGATCACATCCCCTCTATTACTGAAAGGGGTATGAATAACCAAGCATCCACTTAGTTCTCACGCATCTTAAACTGGAAACCTGAAAACCCACAATAAGCTTCTGGCTCACTGAAAACATTTGTCAATACCAGTACTCTTAAAACTAACTTTTCTAAGATGCATATGAACCAGACTATCCAAGCCTTGGCTGTGCCAAGCATGGAGTCACAAACATCTGCATTTTCATAATACACATTCAAAACCAACCTGAGTAACACAAACATTGATTTAACCCAGAAGTACTTGCAAGCCACGGTGACAATTTTATTAGAATTAGAATGGTTCCGTTGGAAAGGACTTTAAAGATCATTGAGTCCAATTGCCTGACCACTTCAGACATAACTGAAAGTTAAAGCATATTAATGAGGGCATTATCCAAATGCCTCTTGAACATTGAGAGGCATGGAGCGTCAGTCACCCTGCTAGAAAGCCTGTTCCAGTGCTTCATCTCCCTCACACTAAAGATTTTTTTTCCTAATGCCCAATCCTAACATCCCCTAGCACAGCACTGTGTTGTTATTGTGTATCCTGTCCTTGTTTACCATGGAGAAAAGACTGGCACCTCCCTCTCCATTTCCCCCCTTAGGAAGGCGTAGAGAGCAGTGAGGCCACCTCTCAGCCTCTTTTTCTCCAGACTAAACAACCCGTGTCCTCAGCCTCTCCTCATAGGACATGCCTTCCAGTCCTTTCACCAAGTTTGTTGCCTTCATCTTTCAAGGACCTTAACATCCTTTTTGTATTGTGAAGCCCAGAACGGTCCACAATATTTGAGGTGAGGATGCAACATCACTAAATATAGCAAGAGAATCATCTCTTTTGTCTGTCTGTCTGTGCTGTGTTTAGTACATGCCAGAATGCAGCTTGCCCTCTCAGCTGCCAGGGCACACTGCTTACTCATTAATACAATTATAATTTATCAGCTCCCACAAAATATTTAAAAAATAAAGCATCTCTGTGTCCAAAAGAGTTGGCACTTCTAAGGTCACCTGCACGAAAATGCTGTTGTGGGTACAAGTGCCCCGGTTGCCTGAAGGGCTGCTAATTTCACTCCCATAGTAACATATACATTATACAGACTTAAACTGCCCATCATCTGAAAGGCACTACAGCCAAGAGAGTGTCAATTATGGTGAAACTGAACTACAACTAATGTTATGAAAGAGACCAACCGCTTCCTCATTAGTGGGCACAGCATGAAACCTCCTACAGAAGATTTAACGTCACAGCTCCAGCTGCACCAGGAGAGCTGGTGAGTGGCTTATAAGTGTAACAGCCAAGTAGCTCTGAGGGCCTAGCACACTCCACACCCCTAAGGCCTGATTTTGTTATATGTCTTTGTGGGACCAGGGAAAAATGAGGATCCTTTGCTTCTTAAAGTCAAGTGCACTTGTGATACTTTCTTCACAATGGAAAAGTGTGTTGTTAGTGGTTTTTTCTTGTTGTTTTGTTTTCACTTCTTGATTTCCATAAGTTGAACAAATGGCAACTCAGCAGAATAATAGAAATTACAGAATATTCCATTATCACATTCTTCCTTTTATTGAATCATAGAATCACAGAATGGCTTGGGTTGGAAGGGACCACAGAGATCATCTAGTTCCAACCTCCTACCATAGGCAGGGATGCCTCCCACTAGATCAGGTTACTCAGGACCTCATCCAGCCTGATCTTGAACACCTCCATGGATGGGGCATCCACAAATTCCCTGGGCAACCTCTTCCATTGTCTTACCACTCTCTGAGTGAAGAATTTCTTCCTAACACATCCAGTCTAAATCTCCTTTCTTTCAGTTTAAAACCATTCCCCCTTGTCCTGTCATTATCTACATGAGTAAAGAGTCCCTCTCCATCCTTTTTATAAGAACCCTTTAAGTACTGAAAGGCCGCAATAAGATCACACCAGAGCCTTCTCTTCTCCAGGCTGAACATCCCCAGCTCTCCCAGCCTCTCTTCAGAGGAGAGGTGCTCCAGCCCTCTGATCATCTTTGTGGCCCTCCTCTGGACATGTTCTAATGGGCCTACGTCCTTCTTGTGCTGGGGGCCCCAGACCTGGATGCACTACTCCAGGTGGGGCCTCACAAGGGCAGATCAGAGGGGGACAATCACCTCCCTTGACCTGCTGGCCAAGCCTCTGTTGGTGCAGCCCAGGATGTAGTTGGCCTTGCGGGCTGCAAGCACACATTGCTGGCTCATGTCAAGCTTCTCATTTACCAGAACCCCCAAGTCCCTCTCTGCAGGGCTGCTCTCAATGAGTTCTTCTCCCAGTCTGTACTCCTGCCTGGGATTGCTCCAATCCAGGTGCAGCACCCAGCAGTTGGTGACTAACACTATTTTTTTTTTTGGCTTAGGATAAAGCTTAGAGATGAAGTTAGTACACAGCTCAACCTGAAGTGCTGCCCATTTTCAGTGCAACACCAAGTAGGACTCCCATATGCCAGCACTTGTACTGTGCTCTTTCCTCCTCCAGCCACCTTCTGTCACAAACAGCTTGGACAGTTAGCAAAGAAGAGCAAAAATCAAGGAGCTCTTAATACTGTCAGTTATTCTTCACCATCACCAACACTACAAAAACTGTTTTTCATATATATGTTCAGGGTCTTTTTGCAACTGAACTGCTAGTATCCAAAAGTACATTACCATTTAGTAGCAGTATTACTAAAGTTTGTTCTCATGAGCACATACTCCTACGTGCATGTAACACTTTAGAGTGAAAACTCTTGAAATTATAGTGTGACTTGGAACATACCTCTGAATTCCTAGACTGAAGAGCAAGTCTTTTTCTACTGTAGCAAAATTTGTTGTTACTTTTTCACATCTGTGCCACCACTTAAGTTAAAGAAAAACTACAATGAGAACTTCTCCCCACAAGTGCAAGTTCCTCACAATTTCAGGGGAAGGAGCATTAAAGCAATTGATTTATGCCATGGATTGGAAGAGTGTTTTCAATATATTTTGATTTTTCCCAAGCAATACCCCCTTTCTATTTGATTGTACCTGTACTATATACAAGTGGCAGACACCATTTAAAAGGAAAAGGGAGGGGAGCTGGGGGGTGTAATTCTGCTTTGTTGCCATCTGTTCCACCTATGAAAGAAAAAGGGAAAAAGAAAAAAAATAAATTCATTATGAAAAAGGTTGCAGAAATGCAATCAATTTTCTTAAGAATCAAAGACTCACTGTATAGAATTGTGTTCATTCCCTTGGACTCCCTAGATAACAAAGAAATAAAATTTAACCCAGCGACTCCTCCAGTGGCAAAATTATTTGTAAATGAAGATCATCCTTTAGACAGATTTCAAACTGAGTTAAAGTCCTTAGTCAATGAATAATTTTCCATGATTCCTGGAAAGTTGTCCCATTAGTTAATTACTGTCATTGTTTTAAATGACCATTTTGTTACTAGACTGAGAAATATTTGCATATGCATTTCTTCACAGAATGAGATATATTTACCTTAGTAAGCATTTGTCCTTATTTTTCAAATAAGAAGTGGGAAATGAAATATATCATCATTATCCTTGTCAAACTTGGCATGAGAAGCTTGACATGAGCTGGAAATTTGCACTTGCAGCCCAGAAAGCCAGCCAGATCCTGGGCTGCATCAAAAGAACCATGGCCAGCAGGTCAAGGGAGGTGATTGTCCCACTCTGCTCTCATGAGACCCCAACTGGAGTCCTGCGTTCAGATCTGGGCAGCACAAGAAGGAGATGGGCTCATTAGGACAAGAACAGAGGAGGGCCCTGAAAATGGTCAAGGGCTGGAGCACCTCTCCTATGAAGACGGGCTGAGGGATTTGGAGTTGTTCAGCCTGGAGAAGGCTCTGGGGAGACCTTGTAACAACTTTAAAATACCCAAAGGGGGCCTACAAGAAAGCTGGGGAGGGACTCTTTGTCAGGGAGTGGAGTGATAGGACAAGGAGGAATGGCTTTAAACTAAAGGAGGGTAGGTTTGGATTAGACATAAGGAAGAAAGTACTCAGAGGGTGGTGAGGCACTGGAACAGGTTGCCCAGGGAATTTATGGATGTTCCATCCCTGAAATGTTTAAGACCAGATTGGATGGGGCTTTGAGCAACTAAGGTGTCCCTGCCCATGGCAAGGGGTTTGGAACTAAATGATCTTTAAGGTCCCTTCCAATCCAAACCATTCTATGATTCTATGAGATAACAGGGAAAAAAGAAATGATATAAATCTTCAAACTAAGTATCTAATTTTTGTATACTGTAACACAAAATATAAATTTAGTCAGATTATCTGTCTAGCTATTCACATATTACTGCATCCATTATGGAAAAGTGACTTTTTTGCAAATTCTTGCATTTAAAACAGCAGGAACTATTTAAATATTTTGTATTAAACTGATCACAGATTGTTCTGTAAAATTTGGGGTGATCTCAGCTCCCCCAAAGTATTTGGGCAATTGAGACAATTTTAGTCCCACAGTGCAGGCAATAATCAAATCTAGCACTGATGATACAACAGCATAAGAAGTGTATTTTCTTCCACTTCTCATATTTCATAAGCACCAGGGCAGAAGCGTATATAATAACAAAGGCAAAATCTTCTGAAGTTGTTGCATAATGTTGCTAGCCTTATTCCAGAGAGCAGTGTAAGTGACCAAAGGTTCATTACTGGGTAAGAGCAACAAACTCCTATGCTATGATGTGACATACTTACCTAAATGCCCAAGTAATTTTTTCCTGCCAAGTACAGTATTACATTCTATATTAACTTTAGCCAACAAGATGGTTCAATGTCAGAATCAGTGAGTCTGGCTTGAACTGGATAGCACTTGCTAAGGGAAATAGTTCCCATTCATTTAGTGATGCTGAGCAAGTAACTAAACTTTGAAAAACATGGTCTTCCTTGTTGTATTTTATTCCTAATTCTCATATTAAAAACATACAAAATTCAGGCATTGTTGAATAAAGAAAAAAAAAAAAAAAAAAAAAAAGCTTGTGAAACAATTTGTGCCTGTGAGTAGGTACTTTATGACTGTACTGCAGCAAAGTTTGTGGTATTAGTCTTTTGAGTGAACAAATTTTTGCTATGTACCATATTATTACCAGCTATTCTCCACTATTTAAAAACATTTTGTTTCAAATGGGAACACTGCAAAGAACAGTATCATGCTTGTGATCTGCAGTGAATCAGCTGAGAAGAGGATGATAGAAGGAAGGAAGGATAGATGGCCTGAAGGAAGATTCTGTCAGTTCTAGCAAAAATTCTCCAGTTACTAGGAACTATCACAATGGGAAGCAGAAATGGGTGGAGCAGACACTGTACTTGGATGGTGTATGCATGCAAGCAAGCACCTCCTTAGTTAAGACTGTAAGCTCTCCAGCTGTAATGCTTCAAGTCTAACAAGTCAGCACGGAAATTATAACCACTGTCAGTTGGGAGCTTCTAGATCAGTCTATTAGGTGGGTGATATTATATATTATACACAAAAATAGTGGATGGGTGACCCAAAAAATGTCTGTAACAGATCAAAATTATGGTGAGGAAATCATCGCATTATTTTAGGAAAGACACTGTAAAGAATGACTTGTCACATTCCAGAAAGAATAGAAACATTTGTAAAAAAAAAAAAAAAAAAAAAAAAAAAAAAAAGGATGTAAAACATCCTTTTTATACTGTGGTGCCCAGAACTGCACACAGTACTCAAGGTGAGGCCGCACCAGCACAGAGTCGAACAGGACAATCATTTCCCTTGACTGACTAGCAATTCCGTGCTTGATGCACCCCAGGATATGCTTGGCCCTCCTGGCTGCCAGGGCACACTGCTGGCTCATATTCAACTTGCTGTCAACCACAACCCCCAGATCCCTCTCTGCGGGGCTGCTCTCCAGCATCTTGTCGCCCAGTCTGTACGTATAGCCAGGGTTGCCCCATCCCAGGTGTAGAACCCAGCACTTGCTTTTGTTAAACTTCATGTGGTTGTTGATCACCCAGCTCTCCAATCTGTCCAAATCTCTCTGCAAGGTCTTACCACCCTCAGCCGAATCTACAGCTCCTCCAAGTTTGGTGTCATCAGCAAATTTGCTCAAAACACCTTCTAGTCCTACATCCAAATCGTTTATGAAAACATTGAAGAGGACTGGCCCTAAAATGGAGCCTTGAGGGACCCCACTAGTGACCATCCACCAGCCTGATGTGGCCCCATTTACCACAACCCTTTGAGCCTTGCCCGTCAGCCAATTGCTCACCTATCGTATGATGTTTTTGTCTAGTTGTATGCTGGACATTTTGTCCAGTAGGATCCTGTGGGAAAACGTGTCAAAAGCTTTGCTGAATTCCAAAAAGATCACATCAGTTGGTTTCCCTTGATCAACTAGATGGGTGATCTTATCATAAAAGGAAATCAAATTTGTTAGGCAGAACCTACCCTTCATGAACCCATGTTGGCTGGGACCAATGACTGCATTGTCCCCCAGGTGCACTTCAATAACTTCAAGAATCATCTTCTCCATAATTTTACCAGGCACTGAGATGAGACTGACAGGCCTGTAATTGCTAGGGTCTTCTTTCTGACCCTTGAAAATTGGCACAATATTTGCCAGCTTCCAGTCTACTGGGACCTCTCCAGATTCCCAAGATCATTGAAAAATAACTGAGAGAGGTCCCGCGATGATGTCAGCCATCTCTTTAAGCACCCTGGGATGAATCCCATCCAGACTCATGGACTTGTAGGGATCCAGGTAGAGCAGCAAATCCCGCACACATTCAGGGTTGGTTGGGAGTTTATCATTCCCACCGTCATGGTCCTCCAGCTCAGGGATCCCTGGATCCCGAAGCCCATCATCAGTGTTGAAGACAGAGGCGAAGAAGACATTAAATGCCTCTGCTTTGCCTATGTCATTGTCTGTGAGGAGACCTTTCCCATCAAGTAGCAGACCTATGTTTTCTTTGGTTCTTCTTTTCCTGTTCACATTATCTATAAAAACCTTTTTTATTGTCTCCCACAGACATGGCCAGCTTCAACTCTAGTTGGGCTTTGGCCACACAAATTTTCTCCCTACAAACATGAACAGCATCCTTGTATTCCTTCCTTGTCGTCTGACCCTCCTTTCAGCAGCCATACACTTTCTTTTTTTGCCTAAGCTCCAGTAGAAGATCCCTGGTCAGCCTTGCCGGCCTCCTGCCCTGCCTGATTGACTTCTGATATTTTAGAATTGCCTGGTCTTGTGCTTTTAGGAGGCAGAGCTTAAAGACTGACCAGCACTGATAGACATCAATGCCTTCAAAAGCAGTTTCCCAGGGGACCTTGCTGACGACTAGTTCCCTGAGCAGTCTGAAATCTGCTTTTCCCATATCCAGGGCTGAAGTTTTGGTGACAGTTTTCCTTCTGTCACCATAAATTCTAAACTCAACCACTTCATGGTCACTATGACCGAGATGGCCGCCAATTGCCACGTCTCCCACAAGACCCTCTCTGTTCTCCAGCAAAAGGTCTAGGAAGGGCACCTTTCCTAGTTGGCTCCCTTAGCACCTGCACCAAGTTATCATCTAGGTGCTTTATGAACCTCCTGGACTTGCTCGAGTCAGCCATGTGGTGATCCCAGTTGACGCCTGGCGGGTTGAAATCCCCCATAAAGACAAGGGGAGTTGATCTCGGACATCTCTTAGTTCTGCAAAGAATAATTCATCGGCGTTGTCCTGGCGAGGTGGTCTGTAATAGACACCCACAACAACATCCCCTTTATTTGTTCATCCCTTAATCCTTACCCAGAGGCTCTCAACTTTGCCATTGCCAACTTGAAGTTCCACACAGTCCAGCTCATGCTTCACATACATCGCCACCCCACCAAATCGCCTACCCTGACTGTACCTCCCGAAGAGCCTATAACCATCTATTGCAACACACCAGCCACAGGACTCATCCCACCAGGTTTCGCTTATGCCGATGATGTTGTAGCTGTGGGACTGGGCCAAGACTTCTAGCTCATCCATTTTATTCCTTCCTGTATTTGTGTAGAAGCACTTCAAATGCACCTCCCTACACGCAGCACCTTGTGGAGCTGACCAAAGGACTTCACTAGCACACAGTCCCTCTGATTCTAGCGCACCATAACTTAGCTCATCACTGGTGTGCCTGGTTTTATCCCCTTCACCCTCTGACTCTAGTTTAAAGCCCTATCTATCAGCCCTGCCAACTCCTGAGCAAAAATCTTTATCCCTCTCTGAGAGGCGTATCCCATCTGGTGCCAGCACACCCGGTGCCGTGTAGACCTTCCCGTGATTGAAAAAAAAAAAAAAAAAAAAAACAAAGTTCTGCCGGTTGCACTAGTCCCTAAGCCATGTATTAATGTGATGAGTCTGCTTGTCAACATCATTCCCCCCTATCGGAGGGACAGAGGCAAACACAACCTGCACCCCTGAACCTTTAACTAGTAACCCTAAAGCACTAAAGTCTTGGATTTCTCTTGGATTTCTCCTAGCTACCTCAACATTACCAGCCTGAAAGACCAGTAGCAGGTAGCAATCGGTGGGCCATAGCAGGCACCTGACTTTTGTAGCAAAGTCTCTCACCCGAGCTCCAGGGACACAACAGACTTCTCTGTGGGTTGGGTCTGGTCAGCATGTTAGGACCTCTGTCCCTTTCAGAAGGGAGCCCTCCATTACAATAAGCTTTCTTTCTTGACAGACGATGTAGCAATGTGGGGGGTAGGTTGCCCTGCCTTAGGCATCCTCTCCAACTGGCTTTTGTCTACATCGCTGTTCTGACTGTCATGTTCTAGAGCCTCATACCTGTTATATAAGGGTAGATGGGAAGGGGAGGTGGTCAGGGACAGGGCTTCCCTACCACCCCAAACAGGAACCTGCCTCCATTCCCCCCCTTGGCCTAGGTCTCCTCCTACTGCCTGGCAGGATGAGGGAACTTTTGTCTTCTGCATAGCAGGAGACACTTGTGCTGTGGCAGGCTCATGAGCCTGCCTCAGAGAGGGAAGAGTACACCTCCACCACTCAATTTCCCTCTCTGACTCCCTCCTGCTCACCTCCTCCCGAAGCTCTACTACCTGGATGAGCAGCTCTTCAACCTGGGCACACCTCCCACAGGCATACCCCTCACTGCTGTTGTCGGATACCGACAGAAGACTCGGGCACACCCTGCAGCCCAAGACCTGGATGGCCACGTGTTTCCCCGAGCCCTCAGTCTGAGTAGCCACATCAGTGGCTGTGGTTGGAGAGGCTGCAAGAGATGCGGAGGCCATGTTTTTCTGCCTGGTTGATACCATGGCCAGGCTCTTCACAAGCAGGTTACAAGTACGGACAGGAAAGACCACTGCAAAAGTGCGACTAGGGGCCCTCCCTGCTTGCCCTGCCTGCACGAACTGCCACGACAAGCCCTTCTGATGCGCCATGCCCTGTTTCCTGTCCTGGTAGCCACGCTCCCCAGAGGCTGCTTTTGAATGTCAGGGCAGGGGGCACTGCTGGCTCCACCTATGCCTCATCAGCCTCCCTCACAAGGGCTGCCGGGTCCTGGTGGCTCCCTTGGCTGCTTCAAGTGGCCTCGATACCGGAAAAAGGCCATGCTCACATCGATCCCCTGCTCTGCAGCAAAATGTGTCTGCCTCGGAGCTGATTGCCTCAGCAAAAGAATAATATAATAAAACTAAAAACTCTGATTCGAAAGCGAAATATATGATTCTACACAGATTTATCACACTGGGCTTTTGAACAGCTAACCTGTAAGAACTTCTCATTGGCTCATGAACTATGGAACAGAGATTCCATACACAGGTTCACCAAACTGATTAGGGAGATTTCCAAATATATTGCAGGATCTACATTTCATTGCATGCATTTCATAAGATATAGGTAGGCAACAATTCAGGAACTAGTATTATAATTGGGGTAAGATTACTCATTTTTGTAGAATTTACTTAAGGTCTGACTTTAAAGACCACCTCTTAATAGCCTGTGCCCCAAAAGCTGAGTGTCTCAACATGAAAATTATAATTTCTTTTGTTAAAAAAAATATATATATATTAGTCACGAAATTACTTTCATTTCTCATCTCTAAATTTACACAGACTTCTTCCTAGTCATTCCTATTCTTTTCAGGGACAGTTTCCTGGATGTTGATGAGCCTCTCTGCCCCCTTTTATTCTAAGGTCAGTGAAGTGATCTTTGAATAAAAGCTACTTTCAGGTTGTGCAATTCTGTAGCAGTTTTATATTCTCTCAACACAGGATGTTATTTTTCTCTGAAATCCCTCAATCACAATTGATTTTGTTTCATTTGCTTATGGGGTCCAAACTGTTTAATCTGTTTAGAATATGTCTCAAACTAAAATAAACTTCTATACTAAGTATCCATTGCATATAGTTATGAAATATGAAGAGGCACCTTAGGAATATTAATGAAAAAATACATAAAGGCGTGAAAATCATGTCACAGCAAATCCCTGTTGTAAAATCATGCATAGTTATTGGAATCTCAACAAAATTCAACAGCTCACTGAAATTTTTAAATAAAGATTCTAAAACACACACCTGTACCATGCCTATCGGAAAAGAATTAAATTCTTCCTCCATCTCTAAATGACACTAGATCAGTCACAAGCTGAAAAAAATCATGTCGTTCACAATGCTACACATATTTTGATCCTCTCCCATGAGACAGACTCATTACAGGCTTCTTCTTACTTAAAGCAGAAGCTACCAACCTTCTCTCTCTCCAGATGCTATTAATCTGAGTAAACCCACAAAAGGCTTTTCACAGGCAGCCATCCCTTCAGGCCAATAATGGACCAGTGAATCCTTAGAAAACAAGGATAAGTAGGGTATAAGCTCAGCTACGAATTCATGTCCCAGTATTTCAGACTGTGCTTTGTATGTATGTCATACGCTAGAAGAGCTCTCCCAGACTCTTAAGAGAGAAAAGAAGTGTCTCTTTCTTGAAGATCAGAAAGTACTCTGGAAATGTTACTTCAGTTCAGTCACTTTGTTCTAGTCAGCTATCCCATTTATTTTAATACCCTTAATCATGTTGTGAAATGCAGTTTCTCATATGTCATGTTAGCTCTTGGGGAAAATCTAACAGCTGTAAAAGTAGCCCTCAAAAAGCCTATAGCCTGTTTTAAACTGTAGCTCTCTTTCTTCCATCTTGACTTTACTTCCTCTTCGGGTTAAGTGGTAAACTGTTGGAAAATTCTCTTTAACCAGTACCATAGAGTAACATTCAGAAATAACAAAAATGTCTTTAAAATACCATTCTTCTCCCAGTCCCAAGGTACATTTCATTCTCCCTCTCTCCCTGCTGGAGTCCATCACACATCATCGCATCCTCATCCCATCCCCTGACTCTTCCAGCCACCCTCCAGCCATGAGGAGTGCCAAGCAGATGGGCTGGATGGCACCAGGAATGCTGCCCCATTTGCTGTGCCTGAAGCAGGCCCTGTAGATTGCCCACATCGGCTGACTACAAATGTGCATCCATTTCTTGGGGCAGGAAAGCTGCATTCATGTAACATGCTCGGGGAAATTTTAATAAACCAAAAGCCATGTTCACATAGTACCAAATACCAGCTAAAGCTGCCTGTGCTTCCTCAGCAAGAAAAGAAACAAACAAAACAAACAGGATAGTGCAGCACACAAGTAAGAAATTATCTTAAAATTTATGCGTGTGCACAGAGAGCACCATATAACCAATGCACTGAAATAGCCAAAAATATTACTTATTAAAAAATCAGTCTTACATATCTATGCACTCCAGGTTTTTATGTCACCTGCAAGTGGATAGCCTCAGAGGAGCCCTACTTCTACAGCATTTGCTATGCCAAAATTCCTTTGCAGTCCTTAGAGGCGCAATATATGCATAACAAAATATATTCTACAACTGCAGATCTCCGACCTACCTTGAGTCTGGTTTTCAGGAGCAGGTCGTTTATGAATACATGAGTTTGCACTGGAGACCTTTTAGTGCTGCACAGGATTCTAGGTCTTTTTAAGAGAATATTTTCAGTTTGTTAACTGATGAGGAGAAAAAAAATTGTGGGAGTAGGACATCTAGTGATGTGATGTGTATTTACATGCTCAGCTGTTTCCTTGCCCAGCTGAGCTAGCCAGGTTGTAAATTATCGAGTCTTTTTTAAAAAGTATCAAAGGTGAGCAGGCATGCAGCTGACTTTGCTAGAAAATAAAGGGATGCTTTTTTTGATAAGACGACAACCAAAACAACTGCAGTAATTTAACAATGTAATTCTCAAATCAACATCTTTGAAATTAAATATTGCAAAGACTTTGTGATTTTTGCCACACTTCTCACCTACAGCTAAACCACATCCAAATCTGGATTATACTGGCACTAATGACGACCTACAAAATTCATGCACCATGACCACTAGCATCAGGATGCTCTTACAGGCAAAAGCTTCCCCTTGATGGTCACAAATGGTCAATATAGAAATAACCCTGAAGTACAGTGACAGTTCTCGTTTATAATTCTTTTTTAAATAGTTATTTTTTTTAAAGTTCTCCTGACAGTAAGAATTATTACATGTCAAACAAATGAAAGTTAAAGTAGTTATTCTGCATTGTAACTCATCTGAGCTAAGGTTTTGTCAGTGAAACACTGAAAAATTGTCACTATAAAAAACTCAGGCAAATACAACAGCAACCCATAAGACACAGTTGTCATTGCTAGTACACACTTTTAAACTATATATTACTTCGGAAAAAAGTGCAAGATAACACTAATACACAATAAATATCAGTAATAGTCAGTTGGAACCACTAACATCTCAATTTATACAACTTCTAGAGTGATATCAAAATATTACTTTCATATTTTTCAAAATAAAACCAAGCTATACAAAACGTGGTAAACTATTAAAATACTTAGGGAAAGGAGTCAATTAAACACTGGTAATAATAATTAAAAATAAACTAAAATAATAACTAAAAATATGTTATCAAACATGTTGGTTAAATAAGGGCCTATGTATTTTCAGAGAGAAAGTCTACAAAGATGCATTTGCTTACATGCACAGAGAGATATGATTTAGTAGCTCGAGATACGATTTAGTAGCTTAGTAGCTTAGTGGGTAGTATTGGTGATAGGAGGATGGTTGTACTAGACGATCTTTCCAACCTTGTGTTTCTATGATTCTATACTTTTTTTGTTGTTTTACAATGTTGGGGCTAAAAGTAGCTAAGTAGGTGCATGAATGAATCTGTAGGTGGCTTTGATGCTTTTTTATTATTATTATTAATTTTATTAGTACTATGAATAGCATAAAACATAAAATTTCCTTCCATTACTGATATAGAAGGAAATAACAGTTCACCAATGTTGCTTCTTTCAGTGAGATATATGACGAAGAACACATCAGCTTTTATATGTCTGTGCATGGGACAATACCTCCATAGTCCATATTATTACCATAACAGAGAGAAATCATAGGGGAAAAAGAGTCAGGATAATGCCATAGTTGGGAAACAGCTCCTGGAAGAGCCACAGCACATCAGTAATAGTAGAGCATCTGGGCAGCTGTGCTACACTGCACAGTGTTATTAGCAAGCATCTCTCTAGTCTGGAGATTGCTGCTTTATATTCCATTTTCAGGGCAGATATCCTCAGAGCCTTCCCAAATTCACTCAAGAACCTTATAATTGAGAATGAAATTATTACATAACCACTGAGCTAGCCTCTTTAAGATTACATGGATATTTCCTGTCCACTTTCAATTTAGACAAAAACTGCTAATAATATGCGTATACATTTGCACTATACATGTAACTGTCTGGGTTGAAGTTATATATGTGTGTTACAGACAAATAACAGTAAAAGCAAACCTCAAAGTCACAGGGAACATCCAGATGGACTAAAAAAATTGTTAACTCCATATTAAGAAATTACTTCCCTGATTCTGGTTGCAAATTTTACAATTTGTAATAGAACAAAAACCATATTCAAAATGGACTTTTAAAATAATATCATATATTGGCAAATCCTATATGGTATGGAAATTAAAAATCTAGGTGTTGATTTATAATATCAGAGGTAATGAAAGTCATATCGGGGTAAGAAATGTGCTTACTATTTCCTTTGATGTTTAGCTGATTACTGCTATAGTTACAAACTCACATTTGATCAGACAGTTCACAGTATTTCAATGTGAACTAAACTTTTCTGGTATACTACTTCAGTCTTCTTCATAAGAATGATAAACTGGCAGAACACCTCATGTGTTTTCCAAAACCTCTTAGAAAAAATCTATGTAATTACCATAGTACTGAAACCACTGTATTTTTTGTCTAAAAAATTCTATATTTCCTGATGCAGCAATGAAAAGCTTTGTTTTCCATCAAACTAGAAAAATCTCCATTTATCATTCCAATTCTTTGCATTGCTTCTTCTATTTCAATTATCTGCATGCTTTATACACCTTTATGTGATGCTGTGAAGGTGCTGACCCAGAACTGGGAACAGAAGATTTGAGGAAAGGCAAATCCTAATGAGGCTGAGCTGGTTAGATTGCACAGGGTAGAGCACAAAACACACAGCAGAGCACAAAACTGATATTGTTACAACAACATGGTGATATTAATGACTACATTTGTGAATCAGTTTGTATCACATAAATTTACCACGATGATAAAACAAATTAGTTTTCAATGAGAACATATGGAAGTATGAAAACTCTTGAGGGTTTGGGGAGTAAAGTGAATAAATACAAAGGAGTTTGCTTTTCAATATGTTATTTATCATTTTTTTACTGCTCTTAATTAGTGTCTTCATATTCAGGGTATCTTCTCTTTCCACTAAAAGCAAAATGTTAACTGGAACAGAAATATTTTTTGTACTTTATTCAAAGTCATGTACTGAAAGAATTAGGAATTATATGTTCCGTAGAAATAAGATCATATAAAAAGAAAAGACTTCTTTTATCCCATTGTAGAGCCCAGAGCAAGTAGGATTGTTTGTTTGTTTTCTAATTTATGCTGATGCAATTTATTAGCCTGAAGCCTGTCTGAAGACATTCTTAATGAAATCAGTTGAATTCTGTATTATTGTCTGTTATTGTATTTCCTCAATAATTAATACAGGTATACAAAGCACATGACCATTTCATATAGAGAGAAAATGACTTAGTCTTCTTTCACTTTAGCCAACATAGGCCACTGAAATTGGTAGCTGCAAGAATACTGAGTAACTTTTTAAGAAAAATTAACAGTGGGTCCCTTTCAATCTCATTACCACTAATTATATTACCACTATATAATTACCACAGTAAACTCCTTTGATATTTAAAATAAAAATTCCATTTCCCTTACTCACTGACAATTTCTTTTAGGGAGAGGGTAAGTTTCTTTGTCATGAAGAAAATTTTCATTCCAAAGTTTTCTAAACAAAATTGGCATTGACATTGCTGTGATTATTACAGTCAAGCTTCTGATTTTTAATATTTTCAACCTGACAGATTTATTTCTTCTCAAAACAACAAAAAAACCTTCTTAGAATAAAAATATATAGCTTCCTTATATTTCCCCATTCTGAAAATTACCAGGTGCCAAGCTGTGAACATAAGGAAATTGAAGACCCTTGAGGGTGACCTTAAGAACCACAAAGGTGGGGAATTGTGATATAGTGGTTTAGGCAATTTCATTGCAGCTGCTTGGTGCTAGAAAAATGAGAAATGGGTTTTCTATTACTAAATATAATGAATTCCCTTTCTGTCCTGTCACAAATTGTCAAACTTCATTAATGAGAAGAAAGATGTGGTGCATATATACATAAAGGATAATATGAATATGCATATTTAAAATGGAGAACTGCTGAATATCACTACAGGAGGATTTTTTCTCTGTATCAGATATTGTGCAATTCTTTCTAAATAAGATATTTAAAAATTAGCTGGCATAGCAACATAACACAACTTCTATATCTTCAGAGTAATTTGCTTTTTTGGTTTTCAAGTGCATAGACACAGCTCAGTGGTTGCATTTCAGAATAGTATTTAAACCACATTTACGTTTAGATCTATGGGCATCCAATGGAAGAAGGCAAACACATTTAATTATAATTAGGTTTAAACACCTTACTGAATCAGGCCTTGAATACATCACATAGTAGTAAAATTACTTGCTCTTCTAATTGTCTTTGGGATTACATTAATTTCAATGTGGCTGAGTTTGACTTTGAAGATAGCAATGGTGTCATTTATTCTTTTCAGCAAAATATGAGTAAATACACTGTCAGTAAAAAATCCACAGATTTCTCTTGATAATCACTGTAAAATATTTTTGTTTGGCGTTATGAGAGTAACAGAACTGCAGAAACCCACCTTATAGAAATTTTGATAAAATCCCCAGCTTTTAGCCTACATGTTTGCTAGTTAGACTGCTCTGGGAACAAAGGAGATGAGTGGAATCATTCAGGACCCTATAACTGCATATTCCATAGAGCTCTTTTAAACCAGAAGATATCTTGAGGACAGTACAAGCTTATGTATATCTTACATGCATGATGAGTTCCCTTGTGATCCAAAACCCTTTCTGGCAAATTACTTTTCACAATTCTATCAAGCAAATGCTACACCTAAACTTACCAGAATGTAGAAGTAGCATTTAGATATTTAGTAATGGCAAGACTTCTGCAACTATAGAAATAAAAAATATGTCATACAGTTTTATGGTCCATGTTGTCCAGTAAACCACAACGGATTTCTTCTGTAGAAAACTGAAAGTATTCTGGAAGTCACTGAGCAACTTGAACGTATCTACTATCATAGTGGAAAAGGCATTTTTAGTAATTCAGAATACCCTGACACCTGAAATTGCAAACTCTTGAACAATAGGTAGCAGAGAATTCTGACCATCCGGAAAAGAGTTTTTATTTATTTTTTACTGGGTTGGACCAATGTAGCATATTTGCAGTAAGCGCTCAGAAACTCTTCAGGTCTTGTAATCTAGTCACGTTCTCTCCTCCAGTAGACCCCGCTCACAAAATACCAACTCCAGAGGTTCAATGAAAATAGCTGTGCGAGGATTTGTTTCTTTCTGAGCGGTTCTGCAATCACAGACTCCACAGGAGGTTATGTCCCTGTACCTAACCTCTTTAATCACTACCCAAATCCTCCACAACATTAACTCGACTGATGCTGTATTTGAAAGGATTATTTTTCTTGTCTTCTCTGCAATTGCCTCAACAGTGTCAAAAGCTACATCAAACCTGATCACTGGATGTGCTCCAAAGTCTCCCTCAGGGCTTCCAAGGTCCATCCATCCTCAGCATACACATCCAACCTTCCTTCCAGTGGAAACCAAGGCAGTAGAGGCCCAGCAGGGGTTTATTAATGCACCTAGGTTTTAGCAAAGTCAGAGCAACAATCTTCTGGTTTAAATGTAACCAAAGGGTTTTTGCAAATGACTTATCCCTCAGAAATTTTTCTGTAGTGCGTTTTCCACTGTTATATGCTTAGGGCATTGCTCTGTCCCACTTATGCAGAACATGCTTGTTTCCGGTGCTTACTCAGCAATCCTAAACTTGAGAGACAGACTAGAAAAGTTAGTGAAGTTTTAAGTTCTGTAAATTAAATCAGAAACAGAATATTTGCATACAGTAATAAATAGAAAATCTAAATTTCAGTTCTGCAAAGAAAGATTATTCCATCTTCCTGAAGTCTGCAGGAACTGTTACTGCTTGTATCCACATTCCACATTACAGTGATGTACTTTTAAGTAAAGCAGGCTTAGTTATATAAATAAATATGCATGAAGCTAAAGTGTGCATGTGGGGTATTTGTCAAACATGACTGGCCTTACTGAAGACATCACAAAAAAAAATCCAATTGTTCAGGTATGAGAATGGGAGGACCCCCAGTAAATCCAGTTCAAGTCACCATTATCTTCACTAAAATTAACAGAATTTAAAATTAAGAAATCAGGATCTTTTAAGGATAAAGGATTTGTTCTTAGAGTGTATTTCTTAAGAAACAGAAATATAACTTATTTTTCTAGAGTGGCTATTTTTTGCTCCAGTTTTTATATACTCATGAAATCAGAATTAGTCTTTTTAACTGAAGACAGCAATTGAAATTCTCACTTGGTGCAATATCACATAAAACAATCAGTCACATTTAAACATTCTTACCTATCAATATTAGGGAAATTGGAACATAATTATATTACAATTATAAAGCAGTAGTGCGGCAACCATCTTGCATGCAGTTGTGCAAATACAAACATAAAAATCAGCAGCCATTGCCTGTGGCAGTTACTTTAAGACTCTTCTCAGTGTTGTCCATAGAGGCCTCTACTGGAGAATGAGCTGCAAGACTTCAGTTTCTCCCATAACCATGAAACTGGATAGACTTAACTTTTTAAACTGATCTGTTACCAGATCAGTGCTTTTTAGCATATTGTGTTCAAAAGAGCAGCAAAAGACAAACGCAAGGTGAAGAGCAGAAGACATCAGATTTTACTGAACAGCATGGAGGTCCACTGGTAGTAAACCCAGGTGTTCAAGGTGGATCCCATTCTCCCCAGTTGCTGGCGCCTGTAGCATTAGTTCCCAAGGCCATGGCTCCACTCCAGTTGCTGGTGCAGACCATCTCACCAGCATACATGAATACGCATGAAAAAAAAAAAAAAAAAAAA
>NC_048894.1:49111341-49144614 GCF_011077185.1 Oxyura jamaicensis
AGAGAAAGAGAGAAAGAGAGAGAGAGAGAGAGAGAGAAAGAAAGAAAGAAAGAAAGAAAGAAAGAAAGAAAGAAAGAAAGAAAGAAAGAAAGAAAGAAAGAAAGAAAGAAAGAAAGAAAGAAAGAAAGAAAGAAAGAAAGAAAGAAAGAAAGAAAGAAAGAAAGAAAGAAAAAGAAAGGGAGGAAGAAAAGAAAGAAGGTCTATCATACTGCAGTTGCAAAGGAAATTGAAGATATAAATCTTCAGGACCCAAAATCCAAGTGACAACTGAAAAGATTATATCTGTGTATCTATGTAGGCAGGAGCACTATATTTTGAAGAGAACTCGTAGGCTAGAGGTTCAGCATAACCATAAATTCCATGAGAGCACAAGAACATGGATGAATTCTTTCCAAAAACCTGTTATATTTAGGCTGGACATCAGGAAGAGGTTCTTCACTGAGAGAGTGGTCACACACTGGAACAGGCTCCACAGTGAAGTAGTCACTGCACCAAGCCTTTCTGAATTTAAGAAGCAATTGGACTGTGCACTAAGTCACATGGTCTAAACTTTTGGGTAGAACTGTGCGGTGCCAGGAGTTGGACTTGATGATCCTTATGGGTCCCTTCCAACTCGGGATATTCTGTGATTCCATGATTCTATGATTATTTTAATACCATCTTAAATATTTCCAAATGCCAGCTTCTCTCTGAGTGTCTTTCAGAGTCCACAGTTTCTATTTTTTAATCCACAATCCAGCAATTCATAGCATTGTGCTTAATACACCTTTCCACTGCTCTCAATGTAAAACAGAGAACTACATTAGAGCTTTTTAAGGATGATATAAGAATTATAAAGCAGCATTTTTGAAATTACCATGGTGAAATCCTAGCAAGTGTTCTCTGAACTCAGTTGATTTCCTCTCATAATATCTTGAGACTACTTCAAGAATGAGCGAGGAACAATTTAAAAAATAAGAATCCCTCTTGACTGCTTGTGAGGAAAAAAAAAAAAAAAAAAAAAAAAAAAAAGACAAATGTGTTCAGTATAATTCCAAATCCTTCTCCTGCACTTCAGCTGCCAGGAAGTGAATACTTCTTCATTACTTCTGTGAAAATGACAAGGGCCTTTCAGGCCCAATTTCCCTCCCAAGACCTTCCTGAATGTCTTCAACAGTACTGAACCACAAGACATTAAGGACTTATACAAAATCATTACAAGCTTGATATGCACATGATTTTATACACCATTAAGGTTTCAGATCCTTAAACTATTAACAATGAGTGAGAATGGTCTGGTGGAAAGTGAGTTCATGTCTTGTGCCTCTCGCAAATGGAGTCAGGCTACAATCTCTGCAAATACAGAGATAGAGCACTAAGCCCAAAGATGAACATGTATATACTTCATCCATAGTTTGTTCACAGCCTGAAAACTAATAAGTGGATTCCACCACTTTCATAAAGAAATAATCACAACATTCATCTTTAATATTACATATTAATTTACGTAGAACTATTTCTACGTGTAACCTGGAGCCTTGTCTTGTCCTCACACAGTGCCTGCAGAACTGGTCTGCCATACACTGGATTAGAAGAGAGTTTGAAAAACAGATAGATCCAAACATTTTATGCCAGGACTGTAGTACAAGGCTTTTGTTCTGGCATAGTTGCCTGTGGTATACTCCTATTTTCTCTGCTCAGAGCATGGCGCCTCAGTAGAGAGTAGATGGAGCCAGCAGTAAGATGGTTTCTGATGTAATTGCTATACAAGTGAATAATAGGTAAATAATAACTGAAGTTTCCTTTATTTCTTTACAGCTGGAAGAAGAAAAACACCTTACCCATCTCTAAGAGGTAGGATGCAGGGAGCTACAGACCTATTGTGGTCCTCTGGAAAGTTATGGAGAAAAATCCTCCTGGAAGCCATGATAAAGCACAAGAAAAAGAAAGTGATTGGAAATATCCAGCTTGCATTTAGTAAAGGCAAGTTGGGCCTGAATCAGACTGGTGACCTTCTATGAAGTGACTGGCTTTGTTGAAAAGAGGACAGCAGTTGATGCTTTCTCACCAAGAAATTTGACTTAACTTTTTATACATATATATATAAATATATATATATAGTTCCAGGGAACTATAGGCCTGTTAGTTTGACCTCAGTGCCAGGGAAGCTCATGGAGTCATGGAGCAGATTATCCTGAGCATCACCATGTGGCACTTGCAGGGCAAGCAGGTGATCAGGCCCAGTCAGCATGGGTTTATGAAGGGCAGGTCCTGCTTGATGAACCTGATCTCCTTCTATGACAAGGTGACACGCTTAGTGGATGAGGGAAAGGCTGTGGACGTGGTCTACCTTGACTTCAGTAAGGCTTTTGACACTGTTCCCCACAGCATTCTCCTCAGGAAACTGGCTGCTCATGGCTTGGACTGGCGTACGCTTCGTTGGGTTAAGAGATAGCTGGATGGCCGGGCCCAGAGAGTTGTGGTGAACGGAGTTAAATCCAGTTGGAGGCCAGTCACTAGTGGCGTCCCCCAGGGCTCGGTACCGGGGCCAGTCCTCTTCAACATCTTTATCAATGATCTGGATGAGGGGATCGAGTGCACCCTCAGTAAGTTTGCAGACGACATCAAGTTAGGTGCGTGTGTCGATCTGCTCGAGGGTAGGAAGGCTCTGCAGGAGGATCTGGATAGGCTGGACCAATGGGCCGAGGCCAACGGTATGAAGTTCAACAAGGCCAAGTGCTGGGTCCTGCATCTGGGGCACAACAACCCCAAGCAGAGCTACAGGCTGGGAGATGTGTGGTTAGAAAGCTGCCTGTCAGAGAAGGACCTGGGAGTTTCGTTTGATAGTTGGCTGAATATGAGCCAGCAGTGTGCTCAGGCAGCCAAGAAGGCCAACAGCATCCTGGCTTGCATAAGAAACAGCATGGCCAGCAGGTCCAGGGAAGTGATTGTCCCCCTGTACTCAGCTCTGGTGAGGTCGCACCTCGAGTACTGTGTTCAGTTTTGGGCCCCTCGCCACAAGAAGGACATGGAGGTGCTTGAGTGAGTCCAGAGAAGGGCTACGAAGCTGGTGAGGGGCCTGGAGAGCAAGTCTTACGAGGAGCGGCTGAGGGAGCTGGGACTGTTTAGCCTGGAGAAGAAGCTCAGGGGCGACCTTATTGCACTCTACAGGTACCTGAAGGGAGGCTGTAGCAAGGTGGCAGTTGGTCTATTCTCCCACGTGCCTGGTGACAGGACGAGGGGGAATGTGCTAAAATTGAACCAGGGGAGGTTTAGGTTGGATATTAGGAAAAACTTCTTTACTGAAAGGGTTGTTAGTCACTGGAATAGGCTGCCCAGGGAAGTGGTTGAGTCACCATCCCTGGAGGTCTTTAAAAGACGTTTAGATGTAGAGCTTAGGGATGTGGTTTAGTGGAGGACTTGTTAGCATTAGGTCAGAGGTTGGACTCGTTGATCTTGGAGGTCTCTTCCAACCTAGATTATTCTGTGATTCTGTGATTCATGAAGACTTTTTATGGTTTCACACTTAAAAGCAAATTGCTGGTTGGTGGATGGAAAATTGCCAGTCTGCCCAGCTCCAAGTGTTGGAACCAGTGGCATGAAGTCCTACTGTCAGACAGACACCAGTGGCATTCCTCAGGGGTCAGTATTGCAAACAGTACTTAAAACATCTTTATTAACAATCTGGACAACAGGATATAGTGCAACATCTGTATGCTCATGGTTACCAAACTACAGGCAGCAGTTGATATTCAGGATCTAGGCAGGCTGGAAAAAAAATTGCTTACGAAAGCCTCATGAGAAATCTCAAAATGCTCAGGCAAGGTCCTGGACCTGGCATGGAATAATCCTGTACAACAGGGCAGGCTGGGGACAGCTCATTGGAAAGCAAGTTCACAGAACAGGTCTAGGACAGGCTGACAGAAAGTTGATTTTATGTGAAGTGTGCTTTTGTAGTATTGAAAGCCAACTGCATCCTGGACTTCCTCATCAAAAGTGTAGGTCTAGCTGCTTGCTATCTTGCTACCATCCCTTGCTGTTCCCTAGTGGGGAAGTGATTCTTCTCCTCTATTAGGCATTTGAGGCTACCTCCGATGTAGTGTCTAGTTTAGGATCCCAAGACCAAGAAACATTGATGTACTGGAGAAAGTCCTGTAAGTAGGTACATTTAATTTAAAACTCCTATGTAATTTCTGTTTCATCTGAAATAGATCCTGTGGATTTGCAGCTGAATAATGATTGCAGAGGTCACTGAAAGAAACCCTGCGGGAATTAAGAGTTACACTTACCTCTAGAACCTAGTTCTATAATAAGGAAAGCATCCTCAGCAGGAGCTATCTCAAATATCCTGTAACATTTAGAAACTCTAGTATCCTCTGTTAAACATCCAGATCTTATTCATTTTACTGAGTACAGTTAAAAATATATTCCACTCAGGAAATACGGAGATTCTCAGTTCCTATTCCAGAGCTGGAATTTAGAGTTTTGAGAGTTAAAACAATGTAATATGAGCACACCACAAGTAAATGGAGAAGGAGAGGTACATTGTGAAATTGAGCAGCTTGCAGCAACATAGGTACTCCATGTAGTTGCTTGTAACATAGAGTGAAACACCAAGTCATTGTTTAAAGAGTAATTCAATGTCACAATCATAGCTAAAAGCAAAGTGTTTGCAATACATACTTGGAAAAAAAATATAGATATTTACTGTGGATATCATTAAACACTTCAGTACACATCAAATCAAATTCCTCAAGCTTTCTAACAACAATCTTGTTGTGTTTTGTGAGTGTGACTGGTTAAATGACTCCACTTATACTGCTGTAGCATATGAAGATGCTCGAGTGCTGAAGAGTTTTTGAAACTCCCACAGGAGAACCAACCTTTCACAAGCTACCATCTTAATGCTATATGCTCGTCTTATGTCATTTGTATTCTGTCTCCACAGTTCTTCCAGTAAGATTTAACAGAAGCCTAAGAGAACCATGAATACCTAATAAAGAAAATATTTTCTCAGATTTACAGTGAAAGAGCATGCATTTTTTAAAAACAACTCTGCTTTTTTTGTTTGTTTTCTTTAGGGAGAAATTAGATTAACACTTTCTATATATTTAAGCAATTACACATTTTTTACACATTTAAATTACACATTTACTCACAAAAGTAGGAATAAAATGTTCATACCTGTAACTAATTATGGCAATCTTAGCACCAGTTATATTTTGTCAGTGCTAAAAGAGACACACTGAATGCTATGGAAGAAAAGTGCATTTTCACAATAATCTGATGTCCTGATATGCCAATATCAGATACTTCAATGATGTATGAACAGATAATTAGGAGTTGCAGTTCCAGTGTCTAACACTACTATTAGATCAGTTCTAGGACCAGATCTAGGATATGCTACAAATCTGTTCCTTCATTTCATAAGGAGCCTTGAACATATATTGGAATGTTCTGGACACAAACTCAAAACTGAGAAAGACTCCTAACACACTATGAAAATTAATTCCAGTGAAGAAAAAGGTGGAACCAGACAAAGTACATACCTGAAAACTCAGTCCTTACTGAATACTAGCTATCAGGTAATGGTGGCTGCCATCTGTAATGTATAAAAAATAATTTTCACTATGTTTTCTTCATACTGACCAAGTATTTCAGAGCAATGAGTTTAGAATATCAACCGTCAAGGATTTTATGAATATTAAGGAAGTTTTACTGCCTATATAAGTGCAGAGAAGAGTTTGAAAAAAAATGTGTACCAAAGGTTTAAACAAATCTATAAGGGAACCTTTGCTGTGTTCTGACACCACAGAGTTAGGCAATTTGTTACATTAGGAGTCTGGCAATTTTGAAAGCTTGAACTTTGCAGCCCTGAATGAAGCAATCTGAGTTAGGGACAGAAACCAAAAATTTGGATTTGAATCTTATGGTATGTACCTTGTTTTTTTCTTTCAGTTGGGTTCAGTTAAAGAACTTGGAGCAAATAAGAGACAGCCAATCAAAATCTAATAGGTTTTAATGCATGCTTTCAGTTTCTCCGTTCATTTCAGAATTTCCTAAAATAATCCCTACAGCTTCTTCAAGAGCCTAGATTCCTCAAATCTGTACTAGAATTATAGAAGACTAAAAAACTGTTATTTCCTTCCTTGCACTCTATTATACTTTCCCTTAAATGAACTGGCATCTGCATAAAGTGATAAAATATATTCCTGGACATGTGCCACTCACAGTCCAGACTGAACCCATGATCTTGGCTTTGCTTTCAAATGGGAGCTGGGTTACTTTTGCATTCATTTATTGCATACATTTATCCCCATGAGTAAATAAAATAGAATTATGAAGTTATATATTTTATATTTTGGATATAGTTTTGAGGAACCTTCTGGGAAGAGACAGATTCACAGGAGCTGCTGTGTTTTTTGGTCACCATGGTTCTGCCCTTACCAGCACAGTTTCTCTGCCATGCTTTCACACTATCTCCTTGTTGGTTCCAACACCCATCAGCCAGCAGTGAACCATTTCAGATTATTAAACCAGTAGAAAACCAGTAATTTTGTAGCTAGATTTACAGTGCTTAAAGATGGAAAAAGAAGTTAAATAAGCTAAATAAGTTAAATAAGTATCAAGCACAGTAACCACGGTCCCACCTCAACCATACCAGAAATCTTATTTTTAAATTGTACTTTATATATCTGCAGAGAACAACCCACTCCTCTAATTTCAGTTATTGATAGATTGCATTTCACAGCACATGCAGAAATAGAGACCTGTGAACACATGGTCTCCATAACCAAAACCCTTCAAATTAAACAGTTACTATTTCAATTTAACTGCAAACTTCTTCACCGATGTTAGACTTCTTTCAGAACACTGATAAAATAATTAAGCAGCAGAGGCCAAAGAGCTGATCTCTGCAGGATGTCATGAGAAACACAATCACTCAATAATGATTCCTTATTTATAATTACTATTTGTACTTGTCATTTAATCATCATTAAAGTCATTAGTGCCATGCTGATTTTATATTACTCTGATCAAGAAGTCATGCAACACTAAGTCAATGCTTTACAGAATCAAGTGTACTATATCAAAAATATTAGCTTTATGAACCAAACTTGCAGTCTCATCAGGAAACAACTCCATTAGTAGCCATACTCTCATTTTATCCAAGATCAGTACCACAGCTGATGTACTAATTGCTTTTTTATGTTACTTTACTCCATGTCATTGACTGTTGGTGCCGTTGACTAGTTTTCTGCCTGCTCCTTCTGTTCAAAAGCTTCTTGGACAACTTTTGAATGAAGCCCTTCCAGAACTGCTGTTTTTTTAAATATCTGTCTTTACTTATCAACATATTATGAGTGACAGTTTAGTTATAATATATTTATTCATCATTATTCAACAGGAATACATCACCTGTTTACTTTTTCCCAAATGCAGAGCATAAACGTAAAACAAAAATCTGAAACTCTGAATTATGACAGAGAACTCCACAATCCTTACTTAATGATTGATTGGTACCACTGCCTGTTACCTTTTCCTTAATCCTAAAAAGTTTCTTTGCATTGTCATTAGTGCTTCTGATTTGTATTTTTGTTGTTGGTTTTGTTTCACTTACAAATTTTCTATCCTTGTTTGCATATAATTTATAGCTTTGATACCAGTGTACACATTTCCCATTTGATTATTGTTGGTGGTCTTGTGGATAAGGTTATGGTAGCTACTATTTTAAGATCAGCCTTACCTGAAGCTGAAAGTAGACCATCCAAAGTCTTCTTTGACTAATCCCCTCCTAGTCTTCTTGCATTCATAGAATCATAGAATAACTTGAATTGGAAGGGACCAATAAAGAATTGAGTCCAATTCCTCATTCCACATAGGACCATCCCTAAATCAAACCATATGTATGAAAACATAGTCCAAGTGCTTCTTGAACTCGAGCAGACTTGGTACCTTGTTCCAGTGCCCAACAACCTTCTCATTGAAGAACCTTTTCCTAATATCCAACCTGAACTTCCCCTGTCATTCCCTCAGGTCCTATTCATCAGAGAGAAGAGATCAGCACCTGCCTCTCCACTTCCCCTCATGAAGAAGCTGTATGCCACAATGATGTCTCCCATCAG
Source organism: Oxyura jamaicensis (assembly GCF_011077185.1). NCBI lineage: Eukaryota > Metazoa > Chordata > Aves > Anseriformes > Anatidae > Oxyura > Oxyura jamaicensis. Next base: position 49,119,447 of record NC_048894.1, read on the forward strand.
TCTCCTCTTCTCTAGGCTTAACAGTCCAAGTGACTTCAGCTGTTCCTCGTATGTCTTGCCCTCTAGACCTTTCACCACCTTAGCAGCCCTTCTTTAGAAACTCTCTAATAATTTTATTTACTTCTTATATTGTAGCTCCCAAAACCATACACAGTACTCAAAATGAGGTTGCACCAGCAAGAAGTAGATCAGGACAATCGCTTCCCTCAACCGGCTAGCAATGCTGTGCCCAATGTACCCCAGGACACAGTTGGCCTGTTTGTCTGCCAGAGCATACTGCTCACTCATATTCTCCTTGCCATCAACCAGAACCTACAGATCCCTTTCCATGGGGCTGCTTTCCACTCTCTTGTCCCCTGGTTTGTATGTACATCAAGGGTCGCCCCACTCCAGGCCCCTGCTCTTGTTAAATTTCACGCAGTAGGTGATATCCCAGCCCTCTAGTCTGTCAAGATCTCTCTGCAAGGTCTCTCTACCCTCAAAGGAGTAGCAGCTCCTCCTAATTTAGTATCATCTGCAAACTTACTATGCATTTGAGTCCTGGGTCCAGGTCATTTATGAAAGCATTAAAGAGAACTGGCCCTAAAATGGAGCCCTGGGCAACCCCACTAGTGGTTGGCTGCCAGCCTGATGTAACCCCATTTACTAGCTGTATGCTGGAACTTTTGTCCAGAAGAATACTGTAAAAAACAGTGTTGAAAGCTGTGCTGGAATCCAGAAAGATTACACCAACTGCCTTGTCATAAAAGGAAACTAAGTCTGTTAAACATCTGCAAGGCTGTTTCTCACTCCTCTCGCTCTCCCAGCTGCTGTTCTGCAGCAGGGTTTTTTTGTTTGTTTGTTTGTTTTTGTTTAGTTGGTTGGTAGGTTTGGTTTGTTTGTTTGGTTTTGTTTGATTGGTTTTCTCTGTCTTAAATCTGCCCTCACAGAGGTGCAAACATTCCTTATTGGCTTGGCTCTGGCCAGCGGTCGGGCTCTTATATAACACGGAACTGCTTCTGGATTCTTCTCACATAAGCTACCCCTATGGCCCCCTGCTACCAAAACTTTGCCATGTAAACCCACTACAACCGTTTAGCAGGGGATAATTTTAGATAACTTAAGAAAAAGCAGAAAGTCTGTTTCTTTCCTCAAGCTGCTAATGTTTTAAAAGCAAACGCTGATTTACATTTGAATATGAAAATTATTTGGAGTTTCAACTCTTCTTTTCAGACGAGTTTCATGCACTCACTAAGGAATCCTTAATCATCCTGAATTACAAAACATTTCTTTTTCTGTTAATATTGAATAATTCAAGTCATGCAGTCCCCCTTAATATAAGTAAGAGCGACAAAAAAAAAGTAGCAAACAATGAGTTGCTGGCTATATGCTTTACAATACTATATACTTTACACTAAAACAACTGATTTGATTTCTCCCATGACATCTAAGCTTGAAAATACGACTCTTGTTTAAAACTGCTTTTACATCTAATTAATTGATTTTATTATGGAGCTCTAACTGCACCCAGTGTTGCTCACGGTGAAGGATTGAATTTGTTTTAGAATTTCTGACTACCTATATTTTCACATTGCTCAGAGTAATTCAATAGCGATCCAGCCCCTCTGTGTATAACAACTGTGTTACAGGACTTCAGGCTTAGTAAAGGAATATGCAATGGTTGTGTTATAGAAATACTTATTTTTTTTTTTAGTTAATTTGCAGGTAATTATATTTAACTTCAGAAATGTGTACTGTGGTTTCCAGGAACAATAATTTCCCCCCAAAGAGCCATTAGTTAATCTCTACTTTGCATTAAAACAACTTTTCAATTTTATAGAAATGAGTGCATATTTATTGCCTACAGCTAAAGCAAACAGGAGGAGAACACAAGAGTAACTTTACTGCAGTTTGGACTATATTCTACTAAATACAGCCAATATTGCTTTTGGAATCTGCCCGATAATATTCTGGTAGGTCTAAATTCTGTAGCACAGAAAATAAAAATAATGTGTGGTACTACAATATGAACAATTCAGAAAAGGTTTAAAAATCTTTTTTCATTTCACTAAAAGTTATGGAACCAATTTTAGGACTCACTGGAGCACTCTTGAGGATAACTTGGAAGAAGAGAGACAAGATGAACACTAATACCATCTGAAAAGAAGGAAAGTTGAGAAGTGAGGAAAATAATGTTGTTGATGATGACTTTACAAGTGGGTCTGAGCTGGAAAGGTTATGACTCTTCCCCCACATTCACATCTCTTTGGATTTTGGTTCAATTTTCTACCTAAATAATAAAATTGTGCAGATCCACCCAGGAAAAGGAAGTATAACATTAAGACAAGAAGAAAATTTTGTTAGACATACATACATACATTTTCTTTGCAACATACTTGGCTAGCACTGCTATACAGTAATGCTTCATGATAACACAGTAATAAAATTCAAGATCACATAGATACCAAAATTTTCATTCTGCAAAGATTTCTTGTTGTGCAATGATTATTGATTCATGGTCTGTTCATTTTTAATGAACTTGAGGAGGCACAATTTGCTCTCTCTGCAAATTACAATGGGGAAAGAACCAAGGAAAATCTTTTTCTGCTGATTTTATGAGAAAAGCTACTGATAAAAGACCTGAGAAGTGACAGGACACAAGAAATTAACATGATGACAGCAGTACCTTTTTAATATCATTCTTCATTAAAGGAAATAAACAAAGCACTAACAGAATTTAAAGCATCAAAATTTGTTACAAAGGGAAAAAATGACAAGAAGGTAAAAAATAACATTGATGAAGTTGATGCCATTCAGCCTAAAGAATTGGCTGACCTGATCTCAGAGAACTTGTGAAATGTAAGGTTTCAGAGATGAAAGTAATGGCTGTTTTTAGAAGGGAATAAGGGTGATGCTATATATGTTATGATACAATATGATGCTATATATGTTATGATACAATATCTGGATGTCCTGGTTTCAGTTAGGACAGTCATTTTTCCTCCTAGTAACTGGTAGGGTGCTATGTTTTGGATTAGGATGAGAAGAGTGGTGATAACATGCTGATGTTTTAATTGCTGCAGAGCAGTGCTTACACTAAGCCAAGGACTTTTCAGCTTCTCGCTCTGTCCTGCCAGCAGGCAGGCTGGGGGTGCAGCAAGAGCTGGGAGGGGACAGACCCAGGAGAGCTGACCCAAACTGGCCAAAGGGGTGTTCCATACCATCTGATGTCATGCTGAACAATACATAGGGGTGGCTAGCCGGGGTGGGGGACCGGCTGCTCGGGGTTGGGCTGGGCATCGGTCAGCGAGTGGTGAGCAATTGTATTGTGCATCACTTGTTTGTACATATTATTATTATTATTATTATTTTCTATCTTAATAAACTGTCTTTATCTCAACTCACAGGCTTCACTTTCCCGTTTCTCTCCCCCATCCCAGAGAGGGAGGAGGGAGGGTGAGCGAACAGCTGTGTGGTGTTTAGCTGCCAGCCGGGTTAAACCACAACACTGGAAAAAAAAAATCCAACAAACTATATAGAAGAAAAAATAGGGAGTAATGGACAAATATGTATGTCGATAAATATATTTGTCAAAAAACTATTCTAATAATCTCAAATCAATAAAACCTCCTCCTGTGACAGGACAAAAGGTCTGAGAGTGGATTAGAAGCTGTAGATATGAACTTCCAAACACTAAATCAGGCCTTTGACATTTAGTCAGATCTTCTCTGACAGTGTCTAATAATCAAGATTTTCGATCTCAAATAGATAGCAGTTACATTAAGATGGGTGCAAAACACTGAACTGTGAGGTGCTGTAATTCCAGTGATGAACAGAGTCAGGTGGATTTTTATGAACTGGTGGAATTGAGTTAGGACATGTACAGGCTTCTGCATTTAAACAGGAGAAATCAGCTGCATTAATACAGAATGAGGAGCAAAAGGCTCGGGGAAATTTTGTGGAAAACGGTCTGGAGATTTTAGTAGCTTGCAAGCTGAACATGTGTCAACATTGTCACACTCTCCAAGACTATACTGCAAAGTGGAGTATGTGGCAGAGCTTTAAGCTATCCAAGGACTCCTTTTGATATAAAGTGAATAACACAAAGACTCCTAATGATGAGTTACACCCAGCATTGAGTACAACATGCTAGTAACTGATAGTGAAGAGATTTCAAAGGAAAGCTAAAAAGGATAATTACAGGTCTATAAGAAGGATCAGCAAAAGAAGGCTGAAACTCAGCTAAGGCTGTTAAGAGCTGAAAAACTCAACACTCCAGAATTCTACAATTAAATGAATGGTAATTCCTAGAGGGAGTAAGCATCCTGCCATGCACAAGTTTCACTTAATCCACCCTATGCAATTTGATCCTCTCTGTGGCTACACAGTTTTAGCTGGCTGCTGCTAAGTCTCTTAGCCAGCTTTTGAGTCTTGCAGTGAGGCCTAAATTTTTCTTACATTTAAATGAATTCTCTATTGAGATATAATTGATTGCAATTTTACAGTAATACATTAAAAGCACAAATGTATTTTCTGATTTTAAATTTGAGTGGTGCTGATCTCAGACACAGCATAATATTTGATCAGAAGGCCTCTAGCTGCAACTCCAATTATCTTTACACTAATTGAGATGCTTATTCCAAAGAAAGAAGTAACCAGATCCAGCAAATTTCTGTCACAGCAAAGCAAGATATTAAAATACCTTAGTGTCCAGCCTCTTCAATATTCACTTCCCTTCCAAACTGCATTTTCATAACAGAATTTTCAGAAGATTTCTCCCATCACAGTAGACATTAAAGATCACTAATGCTGATGTTCATGAAACCCTGATACCCTCCCAAACCCAGAGGGGATTTTCCTGCTTTCTTATCCTTACATTTCCCAAAGAGATCAAAAAGGAATGTTAAACCTAAAATATGATGTTAGCAGTGGAAAAATGCATAGAAACTGGTTGTGACTAAATTTAGGCTATAAATTAGAAAATACTTTGCAGTCACCACACAGTGAGGTTCTAAAACAGTTTCCTCATAGGAGGAGAGAAACACATTTCCTACTTACTCTTAAAATGGATTTCAATAAGTTTGTAAATAGTCTTACGTGAGGCAATTGCATTGACAGCAGAAATTTTTGTGTCTTTGCTCCTACTCTAATTCTTTGAAAACATTTGAGAAATCAGAAATGTGGTTGGGCAAGGTGTGAGATACATAGTACACAGAAATGTACCTTTATGCATGTTCTGTCACCAATGAATTACAACTCTTGTAGCTGGAAACTTTTAGAATAACATTCGTGCATAAATATTTTCCACAAAGCTTCTGTGTGAAAGAAGATTTCTACCTGAAAGACAGCTCACTACATGGGGGAATTGACAAACATTGCAAATTTAGACATTTATTATGGATTAAAGTAACTTTCTATGGGTTGTTGAGGTAAATTAATTTCAAAGTCCCTTCTGGCTTTCACTGATCATTTACCATTGTTGGTAAGCTATGAATATTAATTTCATAATTGCTGGCCAGAATTAACTAGATTTCAGTGCTTTCTTTTTTTTTTTTTTTTTTTTTTAATTAATGTAGAAAAGGTTGAGGTTGAAGGGGACCTCTGGTCATCATCTGGTCCAAACTGCCTGATCAGGCAGGGTTAACTAGAATAGGTTGCCCAGGACCATGTCTAGACAGCTTCTGAAGATATCCTAGGAGGGAGATTCTACAATCTCTCTGTGCAACCTGTGCCAGTGCTCAGTCACCCACACAGTTTGCCGATGTTCAGGCAGAGCCTCCCGTGTTTCAGTTTGTGCCCATTGCCTTTTTTCCCGGCACTGGGCACCAATGAAAAGAACCTGGTTCTGTCATCTTATCCATAGACATGAGTAAGAGTTCTCCCTGAGCCTCCTCTTCTCCAGGTTGAATAGCCACAGCCCTCTCAGCCTCTCCTCATAGGAGAGATGCTCCAGTATGTCCAGATAACATATAAAGAATCTTATAGAAAATATCAGAAGGTAAATTGAATTATCAATTGGGAAAACAGCTAAGCCTTAGCAAATATTCATTGGAAAGGTAAGCTGCACGGCTACCAGCCTATTGACTCCTTAAGTCACTGGGTTTTGTAACAGTACCCTAGCAGAAATGCAGAGTTTTAAATATCAGGTTTTACCTTCAAAAAATAAAAATAAAAACCTTGCTTACTAGCATTTTTTAACTTGGTGCTGTGTACATTGCTTATGTCACAACAAAATAAAAATATCTATATGCCCATGTATAACATTTTTTAAATTTATTTTTTACACTGACAATATCCACTAGGATAATCTTTCAAAGACAGATGTGGAGGGAACTGCATTTGCCAAAATCCACTGCAGATATGTTTTCTAAATTAGATTCTCTCTATCCTATTTTATAATTCTGGTTTGTATCTATTTTCAGAGTATGAACCCCATGAGACACAGCTTAGATGATGCACAAAAGAAGTCAAGTAGTACACAGTAAAGCAACAAAATGCAAAAAATGTCAAAATACAACGCAGATACACATAAGTACAATGCAGATACACAAGCACAGTGCTCGCAAATGCATATATAATTAACATAGCAATGTTCATTATTTACATTTGCAACTTATTTTAATGCAGGAAGGTTGTGACTTATTTAACATGTTGGAGACTTTGAGGAAGGAGAGTAGCTTGGAGAACTTTCTAGGAATGTCACATTGTTGATTTATTGGAGGATTCTTGGATTTTTTTTTTTAAAGGAAAAGAAAAAACAACAATTTCTTTCAGACATTGCTACATCAACCACATCTCTTAATATAACCTGTGCATCTTATTCATTTCTTTATATGTTTTTTCCCGTCATCCCACTTTGTTTTGCCAGATTTATTTTCTTCTGTTCTTACTATTTACTTTTATTTTTCTTTTCCCACTTTTCCTTTTTTCCCATGTCAATTAATATAAATACTAAATAAAATTGCTGGCTTTAGTGTAGGTTTTCCTGCAGGATTAGCTGCAGCTACAGTTTAAAGTTGTTTTCTTATAGTTTTTATTTGTATGGGCTTGATTCATAGAGTATAATTACCACTGCAGTTACATCATAGTATTCAAATAAGTGAGGTCTATGTATGAACATATAATTGAGTTAAAAACTGACCTTCTTTTCCAAGATATGTTGTAACTTTTAGATTTATTAAATCATGAACTGAGCTTAGTGAAGGGTTTTCTGTAGCAGTGAGCTACAGGGCCCTTAATTCATATTTCACTTCCTGAAAATCAATTTTATAAATGATCTTAAGACTCCTATGCAGTAGAACAGCTTAATGATGAAAATTAACTTTTGAAAATGTACTTTTAAAAATGAACTTCTCCCTCTATTACTTATTCAATATTGTATTAAACTACTCTGACAAAAAAAAAAAAAAAAAAAAAAGTCATATTAACCCAACCCATTGTTAACACCTATTTGCTGTCATTGTACTTTTATGAAATATTTATGCTATTTTTATTTACTACTTAGAATCATATGATTAATTAGGTTGGAAAAGACCTCCAAGATCATCAAGTCAAATCACTAACCTCTCACTGCCAAATCTATCACTAAACCAGGTCCCTAAGTACCATGTCTATACGTCTTTTGAATGCCTCCAGGGAAGGTGCCTCAACTACTTCCCTGGACATCCTGTTCCAGTGCCTCACAATTGTTTCAGCGAAGAAACATTTCCTAATTTCCAGCCTAAACCTTCCCTGGTGTAACCTGAGGCCAATTCCTTCTTGTGCCTTGGCTTGTTGTGTGGGAGAAGAGACCAAACCCCACCCCACTACTACCTCCTTTGAAGTAGTTGTAAACAGCAATAAGGCTCCCCTGAGCCTCCTTTTCTCTAACCTAAATACTGCACCACTGTTAGGGTCTACTCTGTCATAATCTCTGCTTTTTGTACAAGCCTTCATAGCAAATTGTATAAATGGTATTCAGGATACATCCCAATTTTATAAAGCCTCCAGCCTTTTCCCAGCATTTACCCCAAATCAGAGGCCATGTTTGCTGCCACCCTGCCAACTCTGCATCCAGTGAAGAAATCACGAAACTATAGTCGGTCTCCAACTCAGGGGTGCAGTCTTCAGCAGAATTAGAGGCATAGAAATTGCCATAGCAAATTAGAATACAGTCTGTTAAGTACACTATCCTGAGGCCAGTAACATATGGTTCACAGAAAAGAAGTGGTAGGTAAATGTGGAATAATCTGTTGTTACAGATGTTTTTTTCTTACCCATTTGTGAAAAATTAGATGTTACACATTATGGCCATGATACACACATCTGCTTATGTGTGATATTAATGTTGCCTTAAAAGGGTAAAACTGAGGAAGACTAATAAGGAAAATAATTGAGAAACATAACAAGGGCAAAGAGGAAAGGTTGCCATAGCAAATACCACAGGTTCTTAATGAAGTTGCTGCTGAGACACAAACCCTAGTTTGAAGCAGACTAGAATGCCAATATTGACTCTTGCTGGAACTTAAAATCTAATTGTATATCAAAATTGAAAAACTATAATTTGAAAAGATGCAAAGAGATCCCTGTTGAGGAGCTTGTCAATGACACAAGTGAGTTTAACATGGAGCAAAAACCAAAACCACCCTGTGAAGACATTTCTTCTACGATTTGTGGGAGCATCTGATTGTGGAGACATTTGCAGTGTCCACTGTTTGAGATGGGCTGCAGAGGTATTAGGTGGTATCAATACTGCAAAATGTTCACATGTGAAATTCAGCTGTAGTTTATAGCGTGCCTCTCTTTCTCATCTTCTAGGGTTACTTACTACAGAACTACTGTGGATGTAGCTATGCAATTGTTGTGGTTTAACCCTGGTGGGCAACCAAGAACCACATAGCTGCTCGCTCTCTCCCTCCAGTGGGATAGGGGACAGAATTGAAGGGCAAAAGAGAAAACTTGTGGGTTGGGAATAAGACGGTTTAATACTTAAAGGAGGGGTAGGGGATGACACTACAAGTTATGGACTCACTCACAAGCACACCCACTTATTCCCTGAGTGAGAAGCAATGGCAGTGTCAGAATCAGAGAAAGACTTTATACTGTGTAAAAGCACTGCTCAGCAATAACTTAAACACTGTTTTGTTATCAACACTCTTGGTCACAATTCAAAACACAGGGCTATAGGGGCTGCTCTGAAGAAAATTAGCTTCATCCCAGCCAGATCCACTGTAGCAATACAGCAAATTTCAAAACCAATTTAAATAAAGTAGAAAGGCTTTAATTCATTGCATAGTGACATGGAAACGTAGACAAAAACACAATGAAGGTTATACATTTTCCTGTTTATTAACAAATGCGCACAAGATAGTCCTATTGTCCTTTGTACAAACTATTTGCATATACAGACTATTTCCAATTTTGTAAATAAAAGTCTGAGGAAAAATAATTACTAGTCACAAATCTAGAAGCGAGACCCCATTTCAATCCTTAGAGAGCTCCATCTCCTTTCCTGACAGTGAAATATCATCTTTCACTCTTTATCTTCATGACTAGTCCATGGAAAGTATAATCTTAAGGCAAAATCATTTACCATCACAAAGAAGGTTTTTTCCACTCTTCTTATGGCATCCTGCAAGCATGCCAGCATGCCCCAGTGCTGTAGTAGTGTTGCTGGGTTTCTCTGGGGCATGGTGATGAGGTCCAACAGGATTCTGTCTTCACCACATGATGCTGACAGGCGTTTTGCCTCACCTGGGCACTGCTGGCTATCCTGCGTAATCTGGGCCCTGCAGCTGTATTTGTATTGGAGGAGTCAGGGCTGTTTGCGGAATCCAGTTTGGATGTGATTAGTGCAGACATAGGCATGTTACCTGTCCCCTCACCAGCTCTCTTTTGGCAGCCTGGGTAGCCATGCAAAATGGAACTAAGGAACGGACTTCAGTACAAATCTGCTGAGGATCCAGCTGTACACTTGACGTTAACCCACATGAAACATGGGCTGCTGCTTTTCTCATTTAGTGACTACCTCTACTAACCACAGCAATGAAACTGCCTGTCCTTATCCAAACTATTTCTTGCTCAGGTACAGATATATCTTTACCTGAGCTGGTACAGAAATGTTAAATGGAGCAAACAAGCAGCAAACATTTATTTTTTGTCTCTAGCATCAGCAGTTGTAACTCTAGATTTGTAGTCAATTTTCAAGGATCTGTTACTTGACATACTGGCATTTGCTTGCTATTTCAGTTAATTGAAAATTCTGGAACGGTAGGGTCTTTCAGCATCAGCTGCAAGTTAAGCAATGCAACGTGCTCCTATCACGTAACACAATACTCTGGAGAAAATGAAGCTTTTATTATTGATGCAGGGGAAAAATATTGTTGGCACTGGATGGTGTACTGCTGTAAGCCATGTTTCAGCCCAGAGCAGATTTGGATGGCTAATTTTATGTCCCAGTGGTCCCAGTGGTAGAAAAAAAATATATAATAATAATAAAAAATAATAATCTATTAATGCAAATAAACTACAAGAATGTGAACTTCACCCACAATTATAATAATTCACATTACATCCTCAGTTATCCAATCTTAGTTGTCATATAGGGTTTGGTTTTAATTGTAATTCTCCTGGCCTTTTGATACTACTTATTTATTTATTTGAACAGAAACTCTTCATATTCTCAGTGTTTAATATCGATTCTGTTCTCAGTGTAGGTTGAAGTGGGAGACACTGAAAGAGAACCCTCAGTTACTGTGTATCTTTTGAAAGTAAAAATGTTCTTACACCGTTGACATTATAAAAAATCAAAACAAATACAGCAGTTTCCTTTAGAGATATTAACACAATTCCACATCATGGACAGGTTGTATTATGATAAGCAACAAGATGTGGTTTTAAGTGTGCTAGCTTCATGCAATTACATCAACACAGCCTGAAGCTCAGAGAACTGTCTAATCAATGTTAAGATGTTAAAAGTATGTTCCACATAAAACTCCTTTGCCTCCCCATCCCCAAGAAAAAAAAAAACAACCAAGATGCCTGAAAAATACTTAATCTTTCATACATTGATTAAAAAAAAAAAAAAAAAAAAAAAAAAAAAAAAGGCCAACATTTGAGCTCTTTCTACGCTAAGTTGTGACTGAACTAGTCGTCTATAGTGATGGTACTGATCAGCTACAAATGCAGCCACATTTTTTGATCAGTGTATCAGAGCTGTGCACAGAAACCCAGAGCATAATTTGTCTGACAAATGTGAGTTTTTCTTTAGTTAATATGTTATTAAGTTCTCCTTTGCTAGAGTTTCTCACACAGGTTATGTTGGTGGATAAATATAAGTTACCAGCTGGTTACATACTTTGTTCTAAAGAACTGTGTGTAGTTGATACATTTCATATTTTTTAACAAAAATCAAGCAAACTAAACAAACAAACAAACAAAAAAATGAAGCCTTATTTTATTTTAGTAGAGCTAAAAATAATTGTTTGTTGGTGCTGTGTGCTATTATTGTATGTGCTTCACTGATCCCATAGCAACCTGGTAGGGGTTAAAGCAAAAGCTTCCAGAGAGAAAACTGTAGACCTAGATGATGCAAAATGTTGAAAGCACTCTGAGGGCTCTCAGGGACAGACCAGGCTGCAGAACACTCTCAGCATATACTGGATCAAAGAACACTATGGAAAATGATATACTTCACGGGAAAGTCTTCACAAAAATATCACAAGAAACTGTCATGTCAGTGTTGTTTTACTGGACAAAAAAATGTGGTAGTAATATCCTGTACATCTTTCTGAGGCCTTCAGAGGACTACCGTGGAGCGCTGTATAGATGTTACAGGGAGGTGATAGCCAGAGAGTGGGTGTTGAAAGGGGCAGATCCAGCCATTTAAGATCAAAAAGTTTGTGGAAGCCAAAATGCCAGAGGATCTGAGTATCTTAAAGCTAGATAAGATTCACCAAGATTCACCAGCAGCTGCCTACATACAGATTTTCAATGTTAGGGAGTGTTTGCCAAAGGAACTGTAGTTTATTCATCGTGCTTACCATTTAGCAGCCTAAACATGCAGTGAGATACATATTCCAAGCAGCAAGATTGATCAATTCCACTTGCACATTTAAAAGACATCCAATTATTATCTTTGAGTTGCAGTGCAGCAGACTCAAGCCAGCTGATGGGAGAGACTGCACATTGGTGGTTTTGGGTGGCTTTGTGTGTGTTTTGTTTTTGTTGTTGTTTGTTTGATTGTTTTTAATGTTCATTTAAATAAAATAAATATGTTTAAGTATATAAAGAAATAATAGTTTATGAGGAAAAAAATAAAGGACTAACTCGCAGAATCATAGACATATCTGCACTCTTTCATTCTTTCCATATTACACTTATTTATACTTGAAAATCTTTCTTTTGTTATCATTTTCCTCCAGTTAAGGCAAACATGTTGTTTAAGAGACTGTTCATAAACAGTTGTCTGAGCCCTTTTCATAAACAAACACTGAAAAGCTACACTCATGGTTGCTATGTGCTGCATTATATGAATTTATCTTGAAGAACTGTATTTTTGAAGGCATGTAGGTTGTAGCTGGATGACCCTCAGTGATATTTTTTGCTCATGGGATGTTTTTGAAAATTTTCATCCACATATTGTTCTGGGAGTGAATATGCTTCTTTCAAAAATAGCATATTATTTATAGCAGATAATGCATGCAAGTAGCTGCTTCTCTGGGTCCTTAAAGCGTTCTCCAAAACATCAGTCATGCTTTACATAAAATGTTACTGTTATTGTAGTGCTTGGTATTGTAATATTTGTAATATTGTAATATTTTGGTTCCATTATAGTAAGAATCAAATCAAATTGCTCATAGAATCATAGAATCATAGAATATCCCGAGTTGGAAGGGACCCATAAGGATCATCAAGTCCAACTCTTGCACCCCACAGGTCTACCCAAAAGTTTAGACCATGTGACTAAGTGCACAGTCCAAACGTTTCTTAAATTCGTACAGGCTTGGTGCAGTGACTACTTCACATGATTAATTTGAGTAAATCATGGACCTTTCTTTGATGTTTTGTTTTTTACTTTTACTGGTTATCTCAACTGTGTGAAAAATCTGTATTATATATTATAAAAAGCAATCATTGTGCAAAGGTCTTGGCAGACATATTGCAGCTCCTCTTACTGTTTATGTATTATTCCCATAAATATGAGCAATAGACCCATGGCAGCATTACAGTTTAACATCCAAATAATACCAGAATTGTAGGGTGCTCAAGGTCTTGGCATAAGAAGGACAACATAAGTCCTGTGCCTGATTACAAACAGTTCTGTGCACTGCTGCGTTGCACCAACCCATCTTTTGCCTCCACATCTCTTTCTTCTCAAAGCAGGGTCAGTACCACTACTTGTATAGCAGCTGCTATTCTCTACATTGACAAGTTGGGTTGAAATTGAGCCACAACCTCTCAGTCTCTGAAAGCATGACTCTTTCGTTCCAGGTGCTGGGGGAGAAGGGGTGTTTCCAGGTGTTAGTGGGGATAGATGGAGTTATTCCCACAGCTCCCATAGGCAGGGAGCAGGAAGTACCATATTTCATAGGAGCAAGAGAAGAAAAGCAGTTTCTACGATACTGAGGTTCTCCATGTGAGATTTCAGCCCAAATCTGCCTTCTAGATGACCAAACAAGCTGAATGTCTTGATGGAAGAGCAAAGGACCTCCACCCTCCATTACTTCCTAATAATTACTGCCTGCAGTTCAGGGGGATAAGATGCATTTACCTCAATGTCTCAATACCACCATATCTTCAAGGTTTCTCACTAGAATGTTTTCCATAAATTATGCAGACAGATATTTTTAGCTTATAACAATGTAAATGATTGGCAAGAGAAATAATTAAAAGTTCTGTTTAAAAAAAAAAAAAATAGTTACAACAAATCCACTGAATTTAATATAATATTTACCATTTGAGGATTGTAAGGCTTGCAGTCCAGAATTGTAATTCCAACCAGCAGTGACTCTCTGTGACATTGTCTTTCTTTCATTGAGTTCCGCCATCAAACTACCCACACAGACCTAGGAAAGAGTTGTGCCAATATTAGCAAGCAGTCTAACTGTAAAACTGTTTTATTGGAAAGCAGTCAAATTGCCCCATTGTCATAATATATTAATGATAAAATGCTATTACTTTATTAACACTCTATCCTGCCTCTGTATAAAGATGATCCACTAATATAAAGCATTGTATCTTAGATGATTAAATCTTTTTTTTTTCTTTTTTTTTTTTCTTTCTGTACACACCATCAAACTCACAAAAATAATTACAGGCATGAAAATGATAGGTAACTCTTGTTCTAGGCTTTTCTTAGGATTTCCTTAGGCAGTTTTTTACTGTGTTGCTGGCTCTGTAGTTGATTTCCAAAGTTTTTCCTTCATATTCAAGTGCAGGAACAGTTCAATATGGTGTGGGCTTTTTTTTTTTTTTTTTTGGCCCACAGTATATAAATTCTAAAGGGATTTATAACATTTATGTAAAAGACTATTTTCATGCTCCTTCTAAGCTAGGATTTCCTTTCAGTGAAATCTTGCCTTTACTGCCTGACTACAGATTTTTGTTGTTCACGTGAAAACAATATTATGTCATACATTTTATATGTTAGCACTATATATAAGGTTGTTTGGAAAATGTATATTTCAGTAGGGTAGCCATGTATTACTACCTATCAGAATATGCAGTCCTGCTTACATTTCTTGTTCTACTATTTGCTGTGTATGTGTCTAAACATATTTAACTCAATCAACAAATAAATTATTTCTTCTATTTGCTTTCAGGAAGATATCAGTTTTCATCCTTCTTCTCCTTCCTGACTGAAAACACAGAATTTGTTTTCAACTGTAATTCACAGAGATTCACCTCATGCTTTCTAGTCTGGACTATATCGGGAACGCTTTTGACTTATCAAATTAAAAGAAATGTCATAATAAACAAATATGAGACTTTCTGTAGGTAATGAAAAATAGAAAAGCTAGAGACTTCCTGGGGTGAATGGATTTTATATCTGAACTGCCAGAACTGCAAAACCACCAGAGTACAAAGACAGGTTACAATAACAAGTTTGCAAACCTCTCACGAATAATAATAATAACAAGAAAAAAAATAAAGAGTCATATAAGCTATCAAAAATAATAAAAAAATCATTTTAGGTAAGACTTTCATCCTATTTAATATGCCATTCAATTTTGGTGTGACATTGAATGCTACACATGGAAACAAGCTCTTCAGGGAGAATCTTCAGGGGTGTGAGGCGTGCAATCCATCAGGCTGGTGGTTAAGCTGGGAAATCACAAATGCTAGAAAAAAAAAAACATTAGTGCTGACCTAATGAAATGAAAATCAGGAAAGCAGACAAAAGAGATGCATCTGTTTTCGGTGCCCAGGGGCTGCCAGGGGCTGTCAGGGGCTCCTCTGTGAGGTGAGGCCAGGGCTGCCTGGTGCCAGCCACGGCCAAATCTGACCCCACAACAGAGCATGGCTGAGGACAGCTGGTTGGGCCTGTGAAGGTGTTTTCCCAAGTGTTTTAACATGTCTTTTTTGTTCTCAATACCCAAATGCGTAGTCAAATATTTATGTCAATTGACAATAAATTAATTCCCCAGTTCAAAACTGTTTTGCCCATGACAACAGATGCAGCATTATTTAAATTAAAGATCAGTTAGTTGAGTTATGTTGGATTTGGCTTGAATTTTATTTTTGCCTCTAGTGAGAATTTGTCTTTAAATATTAACAGCCTGGAATATTCACGGTTATTTTCTTGCATTTGTAGAGCTTTTCAAACTGAAATATTCCAAAAATATTTTATAAATTAGAGCTACTGGTTATCCAGTTTCATGTCATGTGCACTCTACCCAGTAACAAGGGGCAAAGAATAATTTTGGTGCTGGAAATGACAGGCACATTTAATTTCATATTATTTTTTCATCTGCTTTTGAAAAAAATAATAATAATACTGGCTGCTTTCCAGGAACAAGAATTCATCACCAGGAAAGTACCACAGATGTCTTTTCAACAAGGACTTTTTGTGGAGCCAGTGAGACTAGAAACAGCAGCAGGAGTGATTAGGCCATCCTTCACGTGTCTCTGCTCTGCAAGCAGCATCTGCAGCTCAGCAGCACAAACCCTACCAGACTGCTTGATGCTGAGAGGTGACTGAGGGGTGCTGGGGACTTGCCTGCCAACAAGAAGCCACAGAAGAACCTGGGGAAGCACAATTCCATGCAAGCAACTTGGAGTGACTTCCCAGGAAGATGAACTGGGAGCACCGCTGGTGGGTTTTTATTGCCCTAGGTCTTGCGACGGCGTATCACAGAGTTCACAAACATCCTGTTAAACCAATAGCAAGGTGAATGTACAGCTCTCCTACCCTTCTGCACAGCCTTGTCTTCAGCCATAAAACCACAGTCAATTCTTTTATTACTATTTATTTATTTGTTTATTTTGGGTTGGACTTTAGTCCAATTGAAGACAAAGAACAAAATTTGCTTAGGTTTGCCACTTCTGTAGTTCAGGCTAGCATATGTTAAGGATATCTGAAACATATCTGAGAACAGTATGGATATCTCCATCTTTCACCTATATTCAGAAGAGTGTGATACAGTTCTTAATCATACAGCCATACAAGGTAGAGTTTTTTATAGTGTCTCATAAAAATGAATAAATCTATAGACCTGATTTTCTTTCACTGAAACTTCGTACTATAGAAATTGACAGCTGTTTTGAACACTGTATTGTTTCCTCCAGCATTTTGAGAGTGATCATTACTCTCACATATTCACTGCATGAGAAAAACATATTCTTTAACATTTTTTTAATATGTCAGAATGAAGTTTTAATAGGTTATGTCTAAGGAGTAAAAAACATTACAATACAGAAATTTAATTTTTCAATTTGTTTTTTAAAAATCATATTTACGATATTGTATTGCATATGTCAAATAAAACAGCATATTATTTTTCTTCTTCAGGCTCTGGACATGTGAGGATCTAATATTAAAAGTTTCAACTAATGGGATACACAAATTTCAAACTTTGCCTATTCAAAAAAAAAAAAAAAAAAAAGATTTTAGGGCTTTTTTTTTTTTTTTGGTATTCTTTGTCTGTTTAAAAATAGCAAAAAATGCAAAGCTGTTGAGTTAATAATTCAGACTGTTGTCATCTTGGGCCATATTTTCAAAAACGTATACTTCATTATCTTCATGCTCTTAATGCAAATGTAAATGCCCTTATGTGGATTATGTGTCTACGTACAGTGGTTATGCATTCAGTGGTTTCATACAAACAGAAGCTTTCCATTTCATTTCTCAACTGTGCTACTTACAACCTATTAATTAAAACTCATTAATTAAAAATGCAAGTAGTATTATGCAATTCCATATATAACATAATTATTCTCTACTCCTTTCACTCATGTTCATTAGATTTTGGATATTTGCTACTTTTGCTTTAGCATCTCTCTTGTTTCTTGTCCTCAGCAATTCTGTTAAAGTGTGAATGACAAAGGATGTTCAGGCTAATGAAGAATCTATGACTAATTGAGGAGATTGCTGTGGAAAAAAAAAAAAAAAAAAAAAAAAAAAAAGCCATTTAAAATATAGTCACTCATTTTCCATTTTCATATAGTTAATAACTAGTGCTTTTATCCTGATTTTCAAATAAATTATTAGGCTATACATAGGGCTATAATCATTACGACAAGTTAATGCTTTCTATGTACTGTGCAAATTATTTGTTTTAATATCTGTTGATAATTGTGGGAGGAAGGGAGGATCTTTGTCAAAGATCACACCCAATATTTTCTTCTTTAATGATAAAACAGAATGGTGGTATAATGAATAACTGCCAATGAAGGAATAGGAAACAGTGTTCCAACCAATTCTTCCAACCTATTAGCATCTGTGTTAAAATTCCTTGGAGCTTATATTACAGACAGTTTCACTTGTATTTCAGAGTATTTTGTTTGATTACTCAGAATTGTGACCACACAAACACAGCAAACCACAGTTATTTTAATCATATACACCTTTCCAACCAACTGGATGGTTTTACCTGTTTACTATGCCAAAGCACAAAAGTCCTGGAGCATCTGGTGCTAATTCAGCTACTTTTACTTTTTAAGTGTTGCACAACGCCAGCATTTCTACAATCTCATTACAAACCGATGGATTCAGACTAGGCACGAAGACCCTTACACAGGAAAGGCCAGTACTCATTTAGCCCATGTTTCCCAGTGATTTTCATGGCCTCACGTTTCTATGTCTTGAATTGGTCAGTGTCCTACTCTGCAATGAGTACAGTGGACACTGGTTGTTCTCAAATAAGGTATATGATAAGGAACAGTCTGCTGCAGTTCAGAGATACCCCTGAAAAGAGAGCAAAAAATCCAGTGAAAGTACACAGAATACATTCACAGAGAGGAGGAGGCTGCTACACACTTTGCCACTGAATTTGGCAAAGAGCTCAGAAAAGAGCACCTCAAAAGTTTAAAGTCTGCCAAAATCATGAAGTTTTATGGTGGTGAGTGATTGTCCACTTTAAAAATGTGTTTTCATACCCTTATAATGGTACAAAAGCTACAGAAGGCAAAAAAGTCTGTAAATTCATATCTGTTTTTTGTTGTTTTGTTTTGTTTTGTTTGTTTGTTTGTTTTCAGTGTATTCAAAAAATCCTTTTAGAATCCTTTTAGGTTTTTGAAACTAAAATTAAAACTAGCATTTGTTTTAGGTTTTTACTTTTCAGTCTTACTAGAAGATAATACATTTTCTAGGATTTTCGCATAGTTTAAGTTCTGTTAAATGCCATGGAGTACTAAATTAGCAAATTTCTTATACTACCTTTAAAGAAATTGTAGTGGTGGATGTTTCACAACATTGGTGTAGTTGATCATGTAACAGTTAAAGGCTCCAAGAAAGGACAGGTGAAGAGTCTCATATTTTCCACAAGTCACTAGGTTGTATACAAACCATTACTGCAGAAGAGTTGTATACAGTCATGCTTTTGTAATACTAGTTTATGTATCATGCCCTTACATCAGTCTCGGTATATGTCTCCTATATTGCTTTGCAGCTCAGGTTTCAATCTTTTGTGATGTGTTAATTCTATTAGATCACCACCCTAGCATTATTTCCTCTGTTACTTTCACTACTGACATATTTTGTTTCTCTAACAAGTAATTTCCCAAGTCAATCCCATTATTAGTAGTTTGTATTGCTATTTTTCCAGTGTTCAAATATCATTGTAAATTCCTATATTTATTTTATTTATTTTCTATCCTAACAAAAAGCTCACCTTCACCCTGAGAAAAATTGTTACTTGTCTCCTGTGAGTCATCATTTTGTCATCTTTTATCTTTCAGTTTTCAGACATTTCTTTCAACTTCCTGGTGACCTTCACTGCTGCTTTCTGAAATGCCCTTAAATCTCCTTTTTTTTAGCAATTAATTTGACTTTAGACATCTCAATATTTGACTTTTTGTTGTAAAAGTCCCTATTTTTAATTATCTTTTGATTCTTTGACTTAAAACAACAATATTTGTACCCTAAATTTGTACTGGTGACATTTTCTTCACTAAGTTTGTGACATCATGTATTATTGTTATTTATTCCAACTCCTCTTTTATTTGCAAATACTTCCTAGGGTTCCCTTGGTGAATATTTGTTAATTGTATTTTTCTCTTTTCCCTGATGAAAGAAAGAAAGAAAGAAAGAAAGAAAGAAAGAAAGAAAGAAAGAAGAAAGAAAGAAAGAAAGAAAGAAAGAAAGAAAGAAAGAAAGAAAAGATGCCATCTCTGACCTCCTTCCCAGTGTCCCTGGGTGACCCTGGGGTGATAAATAAGGATGAGTATACCTCTTCCTACCCTTATACTTTTCATTTGGATGCAGTAGCTCTGGCCACCATTAGGCAGTTTTATGTATATAAACCTTCAGTTGCAAGTTTCATTATCTCACTGAACTAACCTTAGTCCCCTCTGCTTTATCACCTCTTGTTTTCCCACAAGGCCCAGCAAAAATGGGTCTCCAGACCCATACAGAAAATGCAACATGAGAATTTGAGCAGAAGAAACAAAGGATCAAGCCTCTTCACACCAAGTCTTATCTCTCCTCTCCTCTCTGCAAGTTTCTCCCCAAACGATGAGGTTTTGTTTTCACTTTGGTTACTTTTATCTAGTCTTTTTTAGGACGTCTGTGTTTTGTTTCCCTCAGCAGTCCTTAGTACAGCCGAAGCCAGTTGCAGTTTTCTAAAGCAACAGCAGAGGACAGTCAAGACCCGAGAGATCAGAGGATTTTCAGCTTTCTTTCAGACTCTTCCTTTGGTACCGCTTCCCCAAAAATGCAACGGGTACTATTTTTATTTTTTTCTTTTTTTTTTTGTTATTATTATTATTATTAACTTACTTCACATGGTTTGACTACTCTTGGTCCTTCGTATTTATTTATTTATTTATTTATTTTGCAGTACATGAGAGAATATATTTCAAAGCCAGATCAGAATTCAGTAACTCTTTGAATTCTTCACTTTACAGTAATGTTATGGTAATTACAGTAATAATAATAATTAAAAACAACAACAACAAAAAGGAAGAGGTTGTTTTGTGTTGTTGTTTGCTTGTTTGTTGTTATTATTTGAATAGGTAGCCTTGAAGTTCTAGTTATAAATGTCACTGGCTTTAATCACAGATGAAGTCTTCCATTTCTGTACCTGCTGCTCAGTGTGATGACCAAATATTAATACTACAAAACAGTAAAGATAATTTAGCTCATCATAGTACTCAAAGTGAATCTCTGGCTATCAATAAACAGTATTTTAAAAAAATAAAAATAAAAAAAATCTCTATGCTAAAATCTACAGAGAAAGTTAGAGGAACTGAGTACACCTCTGGCGCAGTGAACCATCAGTATAAGCCACTGTGCAGGGAATGGACAAAAGCTCTACCAGTAGTTGACACACCTACAACTGAGTTTGGTTTCTTGATCCAAATGTGACCAGATGTGAAAAGGTTACAGAGATGGGACATTTTTCTTTATCATATGTTTTGTACATAGCTTTTTGCCTCATGTTTTATCATCACTCATTCCAACTGATTAATTTCAATATAATATTTCCACGTATTAAATACCAAGGACCTACTGTCTCATGTAGGTAAGTTAGATTATCCAATTACCCATAAACATAGCTTTGGTTTCCATGGTTACCCAGGTGTCTCGTCTAGCATTTTTCTTTCATGGCATTGATTGACAGAGATACAAGTTATTATAAAATATTGCAGTTACAAATAAAGATTGCAGAGGCACAGTCCTTCTGCATACAGTAGTTTGGAGGTGTAAATCTTGCTTGATACAGCTTGTGGATATTGAAGGTATTCTCAACGCAGTTCTTTGAGTTAGCCAAGTTAATACATATGCTATAAAAGAAGATGCTTGCCAAAGCTATCAAATACATGAGACTAGCATAGCTACCATTCCCAAAATAAAACACTTGAATACCTTCTGGTAAATATGGGAACATTCTGATCCTAACTACACTATTCTCAAATAGAAGCCCAAACCAAACCAATGGAAATCGAATAAGAACAGAATATTTTCTACATTTAACACCAAAATTACTTTACAATGGATTTACATGCACTGTACAATAGCTACATGTTAGAAAGAATTACAAATATTTGCAAATGTCTGCTGTGTAATGTAGCCATTACATATTTTAAACATATTTCTATGTGGATATTTATATGTCCAAATATCTGAATTTAGTCTAAGTGTCTGTGCAGAGTCCACAGCTGAAATAGTTGTACTGTTTTCAGGAAACTGAATCCTTAATGATCTACACCAGATTGCATTTAAGAAATAGATGCCAAATGCTTGTAATTTTGTAGTTCATATATATGAAAAAAAAAAAAAATCCTGTATTTTCATTAGAACACGGTTCTTTATGATCTAAGCTTTTCTGTTCTTTCAAAAAGAATGAAAGAATAAAAGAATATTTATGCTTTTGAGACACATATAACCCCATAAAAAGAAACAACTTGCAGAAAGTAAACCACTTGTTACTCTGTAAAAAATCAAAAAATGCTGCAGTGTGCTATAACACATTATATGGCCATAGTAGCTAAAATATTTATTCTTAAAATGACAAAGCAAAATGTAATTTAAAAAACAACTACTGAATGGACAGGAATGTAATATTATTGTTGTCTGAAATTACAGATTACTTTTTCCAGGCATAATGTGACTCTGGATAATCAAAAGTACATTTTCTCACATGAAAGAGAAGATTTTCTTTTTTATATATATATGTTCATCTTCTTCATGAAGTTCTAGAAATACAGAGTATCTGAAGTAAAATCTTGAGATGTTTTTATTTTGTTTGAGATTTTTTTTGGAACTGTTCTTGTCAATGGACATCTCTTTATTTGATTTTATAAAATGCTACATTTAAATCTGATTAGAGTTTTTTAATCCAGACAGGAAAGTTTCAGTTATTTCTTCATATTATTAACAACATGCAATTATCAATAACTTTCTTTAATGCACAGAATGTATGGAATAATTAGAAAAGATAGAAATGGTTTCAATTTCTGAAACACACACTGTTCTCTTAAAGTCAGATAACAAATTTAATAGACAATCTTACCATCTGCTTAGCTACGAGTGTTATAAAACTAAGGCATTTAGGTTTATACCTGGAATTATACCTGGAATTCGTCAGCTTTATGTGAAAGCTAGTCCCCAAAACACCCTGAACCAAGCAGAAAACATTCTCATAACACTGATAAAAGCATTGATAGAACATTTAGAGCTAAATCTTTCATATCTTTAGGTTTATCCTTTCATATCTTTAGGGTTATCCTGAACATAAGCAAACCTGGATGTTTAACTTTGTTAGGACTATGTTAGGAAGCTTTTCAGTCCAGGATTTTGGTACAATCCATTGTTCAAGAGCTGCTTGAAACTAGCTTTATAGAAGAGTGGCACCCTAACTCATAAAACATATTTCAATGCATCAGAAAATAGTTGTATAGGAAATTGTAGCAGACAATATACTGCAGAATTTCAAAACACTGAAAAAAATTGCATAAAGCAAGAATTAGCTGCACAGTACACGGAGTGGGTGTTTAGGAAATCAGACCTTCTGGATGCTTTGAGCTACGTCAAGAATTCAGCCTATTAATTATTTAATAATATTTTTTCCTTATTATTTTTTCCTTTAATTAATTTATCTTTATCTAACCCATGAATTGTCTCTTTCCTTTTCTTCTTCCCCCCCCTCTTCTGAGGAGTGGGAGTGAGAGAGCGGTTGTGGTGGAGTTCAGCTACCTAGCAAGGTAAAACCACCACAGTGATTTCAGCCAGTTCTCATACACCTTGCCCTCTAGACCTTTCACCATCTTTGTAGCCCTCCTTTGGACACTCTCTAATAGCCTTATGTTCTTCTTACAGTGTGGTGCCCAAATAGTTTCATCAGCCTTGGCCTCTCGGTGCCAGGACCTTGCTGGACAATGTGCAATGCCATTCAGGGCACAGCCGCTTGGGTTTGTTGTACTCATTTAATAGGTTGCTGTGCCTTATGCCTGCGGGGCTGTGTACCTTTGTAGGTTGTAACATGTAAGTGAAAATGTGAGATCACTAAGAATGTTTGTACTTAGGAGAGGGTTAGTCAACATGAAGTAACTCTTCTTCCTGTTAAAGCAGGAAGATCTGCTCACCGCTTGGACTCCAGAAGCTGCTCAGGTGCAAACAAAAGTGACATTTACCCAAAACTCTTCATTATTTTTGGCTTTTTGAAGAGCAACCATGACATGACAGTGTCTTAAAATATCGCCATAATATTTTTAAAGAACTACTCTCAACATGCCCATAAAGCTTCTTGGAAGTGACACTGGGCTTAGAAACATCAGCATGAAGTCTCATGAAAGCTAAGCCAGAAAACTCAGCACTTGATTTATTCGTTCATATTACCAAATAACTACAAGCTCATAAAATCAGAAAAACGTGTATTGCTTTTTACAGAAATGCTCTCAAACTTACCAGCAGGACAGAAAGTGTTTGGGAATGCTTTCATTATTTTCATTTTGAAAATTTGTTTGTTTGCCTAGACTCTCAAGAGAAATTATGATGATGGAGAAAAGTAGGGTTTAATTTCTCCTGTGGTTTCCCACTTTACCATACTCTCTCTTTTTTGAACTTGCTGGTATTTTATGCAGTGTATCTATCACACAGAGTGTTATCAATAAATACTCCTTTGACCTATATGTGTTTTTACAAGGAGTGAAATGTTAAATGTTAAACTTAGTGATTTCCCCAAGTTTAAGTGACTGGGAACATTTCAGTATTAAATGAATTGGACTGAATTCTGTGGAAGGAATACATCAAGTCTAATCCTAACCCCTGAGTAAACTTGGACTGTGATTTCAATGACAACAGCAGTGTGACATTTGGTGGTCTAATGCCAAATCAGAAGTGCCACATCAGGCAAAACAAAGATGATCCAGTTAAAACTCACTGAGTCAGTTCATATTTATTTGCATTTTTGAGGAGCTACTTCTGCAAGAGAGGTTATCTGTCTGTGTCACTAATTTTACTGGAACAGATCTTCTCTGTTCTTCTGCAATAAGTAACAATGCAGTAACAATGAAGGATAAAGTGAGCCCAAACAAATACTGGGGGCAGCATGATTGGACAGATGCAGTATGTCACCGTATGTCCACATCAGATCCACATCAGGCTAGCATGACTGAGTAATCTAGCAACGAACAGTCAAATTAACATTTGTTGCATTATGGCTTAACCTAGAACATCTGCTTCTGCGCGGCAAGAACTGGGGAATGAAGGATGAGTCTGGACACTACACCCTTCACACCTCTGTCTTTCCCTGCTGCTTGTACCTTTGAAAGCACAGCAAGAGGGGAACTGAGCAATAGATGTTAATGTAAGGCAAATCTGAGGCTCTCTACCCACTTAGGCCTACCTAAGTCTTGGCATCCTGAAACAGACTTTTGAGTGCTTAGTGAATTTTGAAGAGCTACAGATGATAAGGAGCTGCTGAGCAAGCTGTCTGAATATCTCAGTTTTGGCTTAACATCCTTCAAAGTCAAAGAAGTGATTCTGTTACTGTCTTGAGCCTTAGCCTAAACTAATCAGGATCTGTAACCAGTTTCTCTTCATCCCAAG
>NC_048894.1:49144714-49216108 GCF_011077185.1 Oxyura jamaicensis
CCCTCCTCAGATGAGGAGGGGAAGAAGTAAAGGAAAGAACAACTCACGGGTTGAGATAAGGATGATTTAATTAAAGAGAAAAAAATATATATATATATATATATTATTGAGGAAATATTATTATTAATTAAACAATTCAACTAAAGGGAAAAAAGGGAAAGGGGAAGAGGGAGGGGGAAAGGGAATAACTAAACAATACAAGTAAAGGCTATGTGGAAGTGCAGAGGAAAGGAATTACTTCCCACAAATGAGCGATGCTTGACCACGTCCTTGAAGCAGGGCCTCAGCGCACATAGCCAGTATTTGGGAGGAGGACAGACGTCTTCACAACGAGAGCCCACCCCTCCCCTCTTCTTCCTTTTTCCCCCTTTTATTGCTGAGTGTGACATCATATGGTATGGAATAACCCTTTGGTTGGTTTAGGTCAGCTGCCCTGCTGATGTTTCTTTCCCACTTTTTGCCCACCCCCTAGGAGGGTCAGAGAGTCCTGATGCTGTGCCAGCACTTCTCAGCAGCAGACACAACACTGGTGTGATACCACTGCTGTTCTAGCTCCAAGTGCAGAGCACAGCACTGTATGGGCTGCTGCAGGGAAAGTTAACATCCCAGCCAAACCCAGTACAGATAGATAAAATGAAAGGGTTTGTGGTGAAGCTGAAGATGTAGGATGATGCTTTCCCAAAGACCTTGGAGAAGGGGAAAGCACAATAATGCTTTGTCAAAAGAAACACCTGTTAAAGTGGCCTCCTGTATTATAGGTATTTCTTTTCCTTTTTTCTTTTGTTTTTAATTTTAAGGTACTTTCTGGACTGTTTTGGAGTATAAGGCTAATAATGATGGATGTTGCAGGATGGGTTTTTAATTTATAGAAAGAAATAAAAAGGGGGCTCAGATGCGTGTGTGACTTAACACAATGACAAAACTACAGATCTAGCATTGAAAAACCGATCCGTCCTTTTCTTAATCTTTCTTTCTTAATCTTTGAAATAGTGAGTGAGGACATAATATTTTTATTAGAAAAAAGCAAAGTCACAACACAATGTAAGGGTCAATTCATTTTTCTAATTATAAAGACAGACAAGAGGAAGGCTATATTCACTGTAATTAGTAATTAGTCTTCCAGAAAGAAGAAAAAACAGCTTTTAAAACTTTTATTGAAGTACACCAAAAGTAATAACACTTTAAAAAATAAAAATAAAATAAAAAAAGAGGACATAAATGATTACTTTTTACTGACTGTTGAATGTGAAGCAAGCACAACATCTTAATTAAATATATGTTAAACCACGAGTGCCTATACTGATGACAAACAGGAGCTGTCAGAGCACTTATGTTAATTTGCCTCTTAATTTAATAATTGATGTAAAATGTAAAATATCTGCTAAATATGGCCATTAAAACCTAAGTATAAATAAATAAAACTAAGTATAAATAGTTAAAGGGATAGAAACAGCAAAGTAAAACCAAGGTTGGAGTACAACTTCTAATATCATTTTTTTTTCCTGATTCAGTGACACGGTATTATGGCATCTATACATCCCAAAGGATTTATGCAGACACATGAATGTAAGAAAATGAAATAATTCTCTCCTACTGATAATCAATGACAACAAAGGACCTTGAGGCAACCCTGTACTATCAGATTCAGTCATGTACTACTTAGATTCAGATATCAAGAAAAGTTATTTTTATGAGGATCCACCTAAAACTTCTATATCAAAAGAGACTGAAATTACTTGAGATGTACATAGAACAAAATAAAGAAATATTAAATAACTGCAGAAGTAAATAATAAATAGATGAATTTAAAAAATTGAAAAAAAAAAGAGGCAAAAACGTGATAATAGCAGAAAGCTATGTTATCATGATTGAAAGTATAAAAAAAGATTTTAAAAATATCTGTGCTCTTAAGTGTAAGGAATAATCTGAAACCATAACTAATTAAAATTTGTTTTACAAAGAAGAAGTGCATGGAAGATTGATTAATGCTATAAATATCATATAAAGCACTGATTTATATAAAATTTACACATAAAGTCAAAAAACAAACCAAACATAACCACAATTACTAAATCAAAACACACTATGATTATCTGTATTATAGCAACACATCTAGAACATATTGTTATGTTTGCTACACAAAATAAAAGTCAAAGGATCACAGAATCATTCAGGCTGGAAAAGATCTCTGAGATCATGTAGTCCAACCTTTTTAACCTAGTACTAAGTTCCACCAATAAATTATGCTACTAAGTTCTAAATCTACACATTTTTTGAAGACCTCCAGGGACGTTGACTCAACCACTTCCCTGGGCAGCTTGTTTCAATGCTGTACAACCCTTTCAGTACAGAAACTGTTCCTAATATCCAATCTAAACCTCCCATGGTGCGATTTGAGGCCATTTCCCCTTGTCTTGGTGCATGGGAGAAGAGCCCAATCCCCATCTTGCTACAACGTCCTTTAGGGTAATTGTGAAGTACAAAAAGGTCTTCCCTGAGCCTCCTCTTCTGCAGACTAAACAACCCCAGCTCTGCAAAGGTAGCTGAGCCCTCTTTTCCATGCAACAATGTACTGGTGCTTGAAAGACAAACTCAGTAACTGGTCTTTCAAAGGGCCTTGAAGGTGGGATCTTACCTCCCTCATGTTGTCATTCTGCTTTGCCAGCTCCATGGCTGATGACTGCTGTAGGCCCAAGCACAATGTTTTGGGTACAACCACTCTTGGTAGGGATTTTCTACTTTTTTGCAGTGACCAGCTGCACCAGGACTGCTGCAGTTCAAAAAGGAGACAGAGGCCAGCACCCCTCTAGCATGTGCTGCTTCTTGGTGACCTACTCCAGGGTAAACACGTGGATCTACACAGATCTTCCTTCTACTCTACTTCTGATTCCTCCTTTCCCACTTTCTTAAAAACATTGGGCTGGAGAGCCCATGCTGCTCGTAATGGCAAGTAGGAAGCTTCTGATATCTGAACCTCTGTAAGAGTACCAATAGCTTATTCAGCACAGCTTTTAAATAAAATATTCAGTATTTCTGTCACTTTGATTTTGTTCTATCCTAGTTCTTGCCTCATTCAAAATTTTTGCTGAGGGACTCAGGGATATCGGCAATCAGAACATGCAGAAATGGTTCTTTCATTTCTTTTCTTGCACTCCAAAATTCAATAGCACTCCAGAATAATTGGCCTATTTCCATTTGGAAAGAGGCATTTTTCTACTCAACAAAAAGTTCATGTTCTATTGAAAAGAAATGGTTTAAATTTTTCCATCTCGACAATGTTCCAAGCAAGCAGCTTCATTTTTTTTTTTTTTCAAGTGAAATATAAAGAGCATAAAGAGAGCTGTGAATTTCAAACTTTTATAGTTAAGGTTTCATGCTGATTTGCACCAGCCTGTCAAGGTCCCAAATTCTCTGTTCCACCTGTTAGTGATGCTTGTATATTGCTGTGTTCTGCTTAGTGTTTAATGACCTGTCAATGCTTGACTCGGGAAAGTGGTATTCTGTAGGTCCTACAGAATGATGAACAAAACTGTTCAAAAAACATAAAAGTGTCATCTCTTCAGCATGTGGCTGCTTTTACCTTCTCTTTTTACTTTCCTTCTTATTCCCACTTAAACATTTTTTAACAAGCTTTATGACATTTCTTGAAGCCACTCAAATCTTGGTACATGGAGCCCTTAACTCATCTACTTGCTCTGTAAAGCAAGGAATTAAATCTCTGAACTGTAATACTGGATTGTTTGTGAATATATGCAATGGAGCCTAAAAGAATTGTCTGTTTATATATATTTAAATTTTCTTTGCTGCATTGTTATACCAATTTTGATGTCTCAGTTCTGTGATTTCCATGTGTTGGCTGTCCAGGCCAAATGGATATTGAAATCTTCTTATTTGAAGTAAAAGGGATAATGTGGATTCTTAACAATTATTCTTGTAACAACACAAAAGGGTCAGTGAGAAGACAACTATACTTTTTCTGATGTTGTCCAAGACTACTTGACTTTGAAGGGGAAGTGTGTGCAGAGAGAGGAAGTATGGTTAGTTTTCCTCTGTGAGGCAGCATGTTTCTCATGCCCTGCAGCCTTCCTGGCTGTACGGAAGGTTGATTTACTGACCCAGTAGGGGAAGAGGGTTGTCCGTGCTTTGCATCGTTGTGAGATCCTCATTTTACTAATGCCTTGCATAGCTGTGGGATCCTAGTTGTGCTGACTGTAAAAGCACTAGATATAGCTGCACACTCATTTTTATTTCTTCTGCAGGAAAAAAAAAAAAAAAAAAAAAAAAAAAAAAAAAAGTTGTATGCTCAATGCTAGCACTTTTTGAATGATCTGTGCAATTATGCAAAAGGCTCCTTAGTGCAGCACAGGCATAGGAAGTAAAGCCCTCTGCTTGTCCTGTCAGGAGATACATCCCTTGATGTTAGCAAAACCAGGGGGAAAAGGATGAGAGCAGCGACTGTTACTTTTTACTTTCTCTGTGTCAGAATAGCTGGTTCAGTGCCCTTGAATTCTCCACACAGAATTCCTTCTCCACTGAACAGACAGGATGCGGGTAGTCCCATGCAAATACAGAGGCATGAAAGCAAACAGCCCCCATTCAAGAAACACAGCAGCAGTACCTGGTTCTTACTCACAGTCTGCAAACACCAGAAATGCTATGAAGTGGAGGAACAAACTAAGAGCAAATTCACTGCAGATGGCTTAGGCTAAGATTATATTTTCTTGCTAAGCCTATTCTTGCCTTTCATATCACTGATGAACTAATAGGCTTAACCCCAATGAAATAATAGGCCCACTGACGTGTAATTGTATCTGAAGATAATTAAAACTTCAAAATGTAGTCTTCTAGGTAAATGTTGATTTTGTTGTTCTTGTTGATTTTTTCCAGCTGCCTTTCCAAAGTCAGTGCATTTATTCAGTCAAAAGCACTGTGAAGCTGTCATCACCCAGGACAATTAACTTACTGCCAGGCATCCAGAAGCACAAGGTCCTGCATCTGGGCCAGGTCAATCCTATGCACAAATACTGGCTGGATAGAGAATGGATTGAGAACAGCCCTTGAGGAGAAGGACCTGGGGGTGTTGGTTGACGAGAAGCTCAACACTTCCAGAGATGTGTTCAACTAATTCCAAGAAAGCAGGACTCATCACGCATAATGGTTCCTTGGTAAGACAATTGCCATCACTCTGAACATCTCCCCCTTTCTCCTTCTTTACCTCAGCTTTTATTGCTGAGCATGATATCATATGGTATGGAATATCCCTTTGGTCATTTGACGTCAGCTGTTCTGACTGTGTTCCCTCCAAACTTGCACACACCAGCCTCCCTGCTGGCAGTGCAGCACGAGAATTTGAAGTGTCCTTGGCTCTGTGCAAACACTGCTCTACAACAACTAAAAATATCGGTGTGTGATCAACATTATTTTCATCAAAAATCCAAAGTGCAGCATTGTCCAAGCCCCCATGAAGACAATTATTGTAGCCAAAACCATGATGAGACCCTTCACCATCTTTGTAGCCCTCCTTTGGACACTAATAGTTTTATTTCCTTCTCATATTGTAGCTCCCCAAACCATGCACAGTACTCAAGATGAGGTTGC
Source organism: Oxyura jamaicensis (assembly GCF_011077185.1). NCBI lineage: Eukaryota > Metazoa > Chordata > Aves > Anseriformes > Anatidae > Oxyura > Oxyura jamaicensis. Next base: position 49,150,313 of record NC_048894.1, read on the forward strand.
ACCAGCAAACAGTAGACCAGGACAATCGCTCCCCTCAACCAGCTAGCAATGCTGTGCCCAATGTACCCCAGGACACAGTTGGCCTTTTTGGCTGCCAGGGCACACTGCTGACTCATATTCACGTTGCTGTTAACCACAGATCCCTTTCCACGGGGCTGCTCTCCACTTTCTTGTCCCCCGGTCTGTACGTATATCAAGGGTTGCCCCATACCAGGTGTAGAATCTGGCCCTTGTTCTTGTTAAATTTCATGCAGCTGGTGATAATAGCCCTGACCTTTAGTCTGTCAAGATTTCTCTGTAAGGCCTCTCTACCCTCAAAGGAGTAGCAGCTCCTCCTAATTTAGTATCATCTGCAAACTTACTATGCATTTGAGTCCTGGGTCCAGGTCATTTATGAAAGCAATAAAGAGAACTGGCCCTAAAATGGAGCCCTGGGCAACCCCACTAGTGGCTGGCTGCCAGTGTAATACAACCCTTTGAGCCTGACCCATCTGTTGGTTGTTCACCCATAATTTCATGTGTTTGTCTAGTCATATGCTGGAACTTTTGTCCAGAATAATACTATAAGAAACAGTATTGAAAACTTTGCTGAAATCAAAAAGGATTACATCAGCTGGCTTCCCTTGGTCAGCCAGGTGGGTAACCTTGTCACAGAAGGAAACAAAGTGTGTTAAACAAGAATTTCCTCTCATGAACCCATGTTGAATGTGACCAATGACTGTGTTGTCTTTCAAGTGTTTTTCAGTAACTCCCAGAATAATCTTCTCCATAATTTTTCCAGGCACTGAAGTGAGACTGAGGTGCCTGTAATTACCACGGTTTTCTTTCTTTCCCTTCTTGAAAACCGCGACAACATTTGCCAGCTTCCAGTCAACTGATTCCTAAGACCTCCTGGTGCTTTATCTCCTGCAGCAGCACCGAGATTAAAATCCCTCAGGGCCACCTTGCGGGAGACGTCGCAGCTCGCCGCAGTCGGGTTGAGCTGCGGGGCCGAGGCTCAGACCCCAGAGCGCCATTTCGCGCTCCCCGCCCTGCCGGCTGGCGGCGCCATTTGCTGCCCCTGCGCCCCCTCCCCAAAATGGAGGCGCGGCCCCTCTCCCTCTCGGCAGCGGGAGGCGAGGCCCGCACTCCCTCTGGGCACGGAGCGGGACCAGCCCCGCATCCCCCGCCGCCCGCAGGTGAGGTTCCTCCCAGCTCGGCAGCCTCCACGTCGGGATGGCGCGGGGAGGGCTCTGCGCGGCCGCCCTGCGCGGCGAGCCGGGCTGTGCGAGGCGCCGCGCCCGCTCCAGAGCCGGCAGCGGGGGGCGGGCAGCACGGCACCGCACCGCCGGCCCGCACCGCACCGCCCCGGCCCGTCAGCGCCGCCTCCAGCCGCGGGGCCGCGCACCCGCGGCAGGGACGGGGCCGCGGAGGCCCCGCCGCTGTCTGCCCGCCGCCAGGTAGGTTGGGGCCGCGGCCTCCGCGCCCGAACGGCGGAAAGGAGCCGCGGCGCTGCCCAGCTCCCCGCCGGGCGGCTGGTCTCTGCTCCCCGCCGGGCTAGCGGGAAACCCGGCCGGCGTGAAGGGCCCTCGGGAGGTCGGGTCCGGGCACTGCTGTGGGCGAGGGCTGTGCCGGAGCCCCAGCGGGACAGCGCGAGAGGTAACCCGGCCGTCAGGGAGCTCGTGCCTCGCCCTCCCGCCGCCAGTGCCCGAGGCAAAACGTGTGTGTGTCGTGTGCGTGCAACCTGTTAGGCCGGGAGAGTGAGGAGAAACAGCCGTGGGCTGCAAGAGAGGGATGTGTATGTGCTGATTTCATTTGCAGACATGTTAGATATATTTATTTATACGTGTGTGTGGCTGTATCTGAGCTCAGAAATCAGAACTTTACATTGTCCTCTGTGTGTTTATTTGGCTATAGGTATCAGAAGTATATAAGGATGTTATTTGTGACAAGTTGTTATCCCATCTTCTGTCAACATGTGTGTTACAGCCTAAACGTGTATTTCTGTGTGGCTGGCGAACATGATGCTAATGTTTAGCATGTGAAATCCTTTGTCAGTGCGTTAGGAGCAGTAGAGCAGAGACTAAACAGAGGAAGATACTGTCAGAATTGTTACAGTAATTCTGGGAGCTATCTGTGTTGTGACTTATTTACAAATGCAGAAAATACCCAATCATTCCCCTGACCCCCTTTAGGAGTGTGTCATTTAAACAGATAATCAATGAACTAGTCAGATAGGTGAGGGATAAAAATGAAACGCGTTGGTTTCCACTGTGGTCCTCCCTCATCTGTTTGTGCTGTGGGAGTACTCCCATGTGCCTCATACTGACTACGTGACAAGATTTTGACATTGATAAAGGATACTGGCTTTTAAACTCTTCAGGTTAGGTTCTGTATGCCTTTGTCCTTAAAGTGTTTTATAGCAGGAGCTTGATCCTCAGCCACACAATTGGAGTACGTGTTTGCTTTGTTTAATTACCCACTCGTGTTTTGCAGGGTTTACTGTTGCAGCTGTTATTTCACTATTAGGCATTGTCTTAAGCCAAATCTACATCCTTAAAAAGCTGGTACAGTACAAAGTTAATAGGTGATCGTGTCCATATTTGTTTTGGTAACAGATGGTGGGGGTTGAGCTGTTCAGCATGTTGCACATCAAACTGTGTGTCTGAGTGGTGCAGGTATGTGTGTGCAAGATTCATTGGCAGGTGTTTTTCCCTTAAGCACTGTGCGATGAAAGAGGCAACGTGGCCTGGATTTTACACTACTGAGGCTCACTGGAGTTATGGTCATGGCCTGTGGAGGAGACTGCTCTGGGGATGCTTGCCTGCCCAGGCTAGTCTTTCTCCACCTAGAGGGAGTATTGTGATGGAGGGGTGGAAGTGCACTTCATAAACACTAATTTCAACAGTGTAGAGTTGGGGGAGTTCCCACATGCAGGTTTCTGAACCTGCTAGTGCAATGTCCATGAGGAATGGTTCATATAAAATTGGCTCCCCTTCCTTTGCACGTGCACACACAAGTGTCTGTTTCAGATGGAGAACTTCAGACCCTTTCCAGTTGAATAATTGCATGGGCTTCTTCACATATTTATAATATGGACTTTCTTTATACATACTTTAAAGAAAATTGGTGATGCTTTGTTTGCTAGTTTTGGTAATGCTACTAAATGTATATCTGTAGTAGGATTCAGCAATTAGAGGCGGATCTGTGATCAAGTGCTGTACATCCAACAGTCTCCAATTTCAGTGCTGCAGAGGAAATACAGAGCCATTGTAATGGATATTGTACCCATGGGGAGAAATTCTTCCTGTTATCAAGCAGTTAGCTTTCAATTTCTGTCACAAATGGTCTTTCTGTACAAATTCATAATCTAATTTAACTGTAGATACAGTTTTTTCAATTTAAATATCTCATCTCTTTCTGACCATTATCAGGGTCCAACCTGAGTATTTTTCAGGATGATATGACTTTGCAATGAGCAGATATGAATTCAGTCAATCCAGCTGGAGGTAGCATGAATGTGGTTAACTCAGTGTTCAGTTTTCAGCTAATTAACTTTGTTGAAGAGATGTTTTAGTGATTTAGTCCTAATATCTTTTCCTGCGAAAAAAGGAAGTGTGTTCTCTATACAATTTATTAACTCTTCTGCATGTTATAAGGTGTTCCACTGGTTAAATATAGATGGATTTTTTTTTTTTAAAATGTGCTCAGTTATCTAAAGCGGGGCTGCAGAGATTGTCCTCTCAGTAGGGGTGGTGGTGGTGTGTGCAGTGCATGCTTGCTTTATCAGTTTGTAACAAGCAAGTAGTTTTCTAAACAGCATGGTTAAAGAAGCTTTCTGTGAATTTGTGTCTTGAGGTCAATTGGCTTTTAACTGAAATCTAACAAGTTTTTTTTTTATTTTTTAATTTTTTTTTCCATTATCTTTGCATATTCCTCTACATTTTTGGCTGAAGCCCCCTTTTTCTACACAGTGCATTGATGGTGTCACAGGAGTGCCATTTTAAATTACTGATACTGGATGGCATATTCTGGGGAGCTGGCCTGTAGAAGTTCAAACAGTAGTTCTGCCTCTTGTGGCTTGGCTGCTTTTACAGAAGTGGTAGGAAGTTAATTACCTGCTGGTGATCTGTTCTTAAATTGAAATCTGCTCAATGGCTCTAGGGTTGGGTTTTTGTGTATGTTTTTTTTTTGTTTTTCTTTTCTTTTTTTTCTTTTTTTTTAAGATGAAGGCAAACAATGGGTGTAAAACTTAGCATGGTCATGTGAGTGAAAACTTTTTTTTTTTCCTTCTTTTCTTGTCTAAGAGAACAAACTACTTGCTCCTTTGCTCTTGTATCAGCATACAAGCTTTCAAACCTAGAAGTGGATGTACAGCATCCAAATGTATTATGTCTTTTTTTGAAAGCTGTAAAAGAGGACACAACTGGAGAGAGTGTTTATATTCTTCACCTTCAAGATTGGCTTTTCTGGTTGTATGCTGTTGTACCCAAGCCACAATATGTGAGCTCTTTTTGTTCATTTGCAAATTTCATTTGTTCATCATTGATGTTCGCTGTGCTGAGATCAGTGTCCAGGGTTCTTATGCAGTATATTTACAAACTCGTGTCCTCCAGATCTGCAAATACTAGGTTTGATACTTAGCTAGGTAGAGGTGATATTACAAGAAGAGTTGATTTTTAAGTATTAGGTGATAATTCTGCTACATAGTATCTACAATGGTTCAAGTATTGTGAGAACTCCTAAGTTCTGATATTGGCTTAATGGGACAAAGTCATGGCCCCACCTAAGTTCTTCTTAAAAAAAAAAAAAAAAAAAAAAAAAAGTGCCAGTATTTAAAGTCTTTAATGTTAAACTGTGACTTTTATATTTTCAATTTGTAAAACTTTATCTGCAGTGATGAGAGTTAGAAACTTATTTTTTCTACTGTAGGTTGAAATTTTTCAGTGATTCAGGCACTTAAAATTTATGAAAATCCCAAGAGCTGCAGAACAACAGTGATGATTTGAACCAGCAAATAGCTCCTTTTTATTTGTATTTGAGGGCTGGTGGTCTGAGTAGGAAAAAAAATATTGTTAGCTTCAACTTGATGCTATAGCTAATCTTTTGTTCTGATTTTAACAGAGGACTAATACAATCATTTCTGACCTTGAACAGGTGCAAAATATGTCTTCTGATCACTTATCTGATCAGTTGCTCCGCCTAAAACTATCTGAATAAGATTCTTTCTTCTAACTCTTAGTGTTAACTCACATTTCCTTGGAATTATTAACCCTTGCCTGAAATGTTAATTCTGCCACAAAGGATGTCTCTGCATCAAGTTGGACCCTGTGGTGCAGCTAACTTTCTTTGCGACAGAAAGCAAAATATACACTTCTGCTAGGAATTGGACTGAGACCACACAGTGTCATCACCCAGGCCTTCAATCAGCTGTCAGACAGCAACAACTTTAAGCTCTGCAAGCTTGAAAAAGATTCATACCACCTTTTCTGCCTGTGTATGTCTCCTCCTTCCAGGCAGTCTGCTAAATTTCTCTCACTTTTTACAAAATTCAGTGATGTTATGTACAGCAGTGGGATAGCTGCTTTGTCGTCTGTTTTCCTGCTGTAAAAATAATTAAGCAATGGAAGAAGATACTTAAAGAAATTCTGAAATACCTTTCAGGTCAGGCTCAGGAACAGGTTAGACGGAAATCCAAAGGAGGATTTAAGAGTGCTTTGTCTGGCCTCAGGACAGTGCATGGAACGAGATACCGTCTTCCTTCAAGTTCCTTCAAGTTTTCCCTTTCCAGGACTCATTTCATTTTCTCTGCAGAGTACATACTTGATGATAACAAAGAGAACTGATAAAGGAGGCCCTTTTCTGGTGAGAACTAAATATGTATGGCAACCAAAGTTCATTGTTTTGGAGGAATTATCCATTAGTTTTCCTCACTCTAGTGTCTCTCTTTGGAGAATAGATACTTCCCTGTCCTGCCAGTGGGGAGTGCAGGGTTCCGAGATGTCAAGTGTTGTCCATCTATGCTACTAGCCTCTGCGGACAGTAGCTTTTGATTTGTGGGTGCCCCTTTCCTTGAGATCTGGCTGACCTCAAGGCTTTACAAATATCTGTAATGCAAATTGCACATTAACAATCCTGAATGATTCAGACTTTTCCATTTGTTATTATTTTATGCCATAATATGGTATAAGTCCTGATACTAATAATGGAACTTCAGTTTCTCTTCAGAGCAGTTCTGTCATTTATTGGTGTGTTTTTGTTTTTTGTTTTTTTTCCTTTTTCTTCCATACATATATTTCTTGACACTATGTAACACTGCTAAGCATCTTATCTTTAGGAATTCCACTGTTTGCTGTCTCCACAGCAATTGTAATAACGGCTGCATAAATCTATTAGAATAAAAGTATTCTTCCCACAAAGCACTGCTTTCTGTTGCTATTTGTCCATTGGTATTCGTTACCAGTTGACAGAGCTGTGGGTGTCAGAGGAAGTAGTGGGTCACACAGTCCACCAGCGTAACACAGCAGGATGTTTTCAGCTCTTCATTTAGTTGTTTTATCACCATTACCTCACAGTGTCTTAAACTTGACCCAGAGAATTGATTTAGAGTTGGGCCATAATACCGATTTACATGTCAGCCTCCAGTAAGAGCTATGGGAGCCCCTCTGAATAAAGCACAGATGATGACAATTACTACTATATCCTGTAGCTGCAGTAACAAACTTCCCAGTGGTGGTCTTGGTTCTCTGTTTACAAGTACAAATACATAATGCGAGAACGTTGTGTGAGAAGAAAATGATTTTGCACAGGTCATAAGTAGTAATAATTCTGTCATACCTTCCACATCTGTTGAAAAGCTTGAATATCGTCCCCTTTATTTAGATGTGCCTGTTTTGTTGATGTGCATTAATGTAGGAGCTTTAATACTAGAATTCCTGCTGTCTGCAAGTATCCTGAGTTTTTTTTCTTTGATGCTAGGGACAAATGCTAATGTAATGAGATATTCTTTTTCGCCCTTCTGCAACATTAATACAATACTAATACTCATCTATTACTTCATTGGCTCAGGTATTAATGTGGGTATGATAACTGATGAAATAATTGGTACGAATTCTTCAATGGGTGTTAGGTTTCATAAAGAATTGTGTTATATGTGTTAATGTTCCCATTAAATAGAATATATAAAGACACTTCCATTAGGTGCAGGTCAGACTAAGTGGTAATCTGTTCATTTACTCTGCCATCCTGATTTATATAAGAGATGCTGTCTATAATTTTTTTTTCTTTTTTGCTTTAACTGCAGCTTGAGATTTCAGATACTGTTTCAGCATTTCTTTTGGCCTGTTGCCCAGCTGTGCTATTGACCTGAAGGGCAAGGAGGTGAGAAGCCCCTGCTTGCCTTTCCCAGCACCATTAGTGTCACTGTGCCCAGTGTTCTTATAGCCCTCACTCTCTTGCTGGCATCAGCTGGCTAGCATTGCTCACCGGCTACTCAGAGACACCACTTGTTCCTATCTCTGATTTCCTTAGCTTGTAGGACAGCAGTGTACAGCCTTATGCCGTTCTGCAGCACTAGGATTTGATTGTGTCTCCAAACACAGGTAATGCAGTCCGTCCGTGTTCTTACTGTTATAGCTGTGGGCTAATTACATGTAAAAGGTGGCAGGGTGGTTCTGCTTGGCTGACCCTTTTCTCTCTGAGCAAATGAGTTGAATCTGCATTAGAATCCCGGTAAAACAAAATGCACAGTGAGATTTGGGGTGGAGGAGGAACATCCCCTAGGGGAAAGGGCAGTTCTTTTCCCTTAAAAAGTTGTTATACTTCATTTGTTATCTAACAAATGACATCGTGGTCCTGATCAGCAACCGTGGATTTTTGAAGCATCATAAAGTCAAAACGCTTGTCTTGAGGGATCAGTTGAAAATCCCCTTTCTGTTGTCTAGAACAGAGCCAAATGCTCAGAGTAAGGCAATATATATATGTATATATATAGTGTGTGTGTATATGCATACAGTTATTTTTACCTGTCTGGGGGCTCAAGGCTGCCATCCCTCATCCAGCTAAAAGTGTACATCAGTCTTGAATCTTCAAGAGCCAAGAAAATCCAAAGTCAGTAACAGCAGTGCTATCTATCTGCTTGTAGTGAAACAGAAGTCTGTTATATGAGTGAAGGACAGATTTAGTTGGACAATCCATCTCATGGCCTTACTGAATTTTAACTGTTGAAATCTCATGACTGGCCTTCTTTGTGATTTTTAATGTTTCATTTGTGTACTGAAGCATGCACTTGGGAACAGTACAGTATGATGAGGAAGATAGGAGCATTACACACATACATCCAAGTGCTTGAAACTCTGAGTGTTTACTGTCTTAACTGTTGAAGAAAGCATTTGGTTTCTGGTGGTTGTGCTCTCTCTGTGGGTCAGAAGCTATGCACTGAAATATGGCTACGTGTGCGTTGTGTTTGATCTCTATCATAATACTGGGAAACATAAGCTGGTTTTGCAGTGAATGGAAGCTCCTCCATCACGTAGGAATTAAACATAAATAGGCGTGTTGCCACAAAGCAGCATGGGAGGATGGTGCTTTTGTGCATACAGAGTATCCTCATGCTGTGAACACTAGGGATGGGGTGTGCAGTCCAAAGCCTGGCATTTTGCTGATTTGGTAACTTTTATTAATACAAACTGCATATATATTATATTTGTTTTTTGTTTTTTTTTTTTTTACAAGTACTTATGTTTCTGAACCAAGGCAAGTGATGTTGCAAAAATCTGGATCACTTGCATGATAAAAATGTATCTAGTATTTCAGCTCCTACAAATACCTCTGTGTGTATGTGTGAACCAGGTAGCAGAGGATATACAGCACGTGCAGGGCAGTGTTCATAAAGCAAAGCTCCTTCCCTTTGTTTAAAATCCCTTTTAGCTAAGGGTACAGGGATAGTACACTTGCTCCTTCAGAGGAGTGATATAACCTGTGCCTTGGGCTGGGCTTCCCACTTGGAGTTCATGGTTTCTCTTAGTGTTGCTAGAAGTTATGTGGACTCCTCAATACCCCCTTCCAGGATATAGAAACCACTACTTGGCTTTTAGTGGCAGTGTGGCAGTAAAGTTCACCTTACTTAGGAAAAAAGGTTGTAAAATAAGCAAACTTTTTCTGCCTTCTGATCAGTGTTAAATTTGCCCTTGTGATGTTCTGTTTCCGAGCCTGGTGCATTTTTCTGTAGGCTCAAGGACCGAAAAATGTGTCTTACCCATCTGGTCCATTTGGCTGCTTCTGGGACTAAGTGAAGGTTACAGCAAATGCCTACTACCTCAGACACCTCAAGTTTCAGGAACAAGCTCTTCTGCAAATGGCAAATCTTTGATCATGGAGGTTGAGAGAAGTTTCCAAGGACTGGAGGAAAGCAACTGTCACTCCTGTCTTCAGAAAGGGCAAGGAGGGAGAACCTGGGGAACCTCTTGTAAGCCTTGCCTGGACCCCCTGGGAAGGTGACAGGGCAGCTAAACTTGGAAAGCATTTCCAGACACACAGCGTGAAAAGGCCCATGGCCAGCAGGTCAAGGGAGCTGATTGTCCCCCTCTACTTTACCCTTGTGAGGCCCCATTTGGAATACTGCATCCAGGTCTGGGGCCCCCAGCACAAGAAGGCTGTGGAGCTGTTAGAGCAGGTCCAGAAGAGGGCCACAAAGATGATCAGAGGACTGGAGCACCTTTCCCGTGAAGAAAGGCTGAGAGAGCTGGGGCTGTTCAGCCTGGAGAAGGCTCTGGGGTCACCTTATTGCAGCTTTTCAGTACTTAAACGGGGTTTATAAAAATATAGAGAACATCTTTTCAAATTCTTACTTGGGCAGATAATGACGGGACAAGGCAGGAAAGGTTCTAAACTAAAAATATAAAAGTACATGTTTTAAGGAACCTGCCAAAAGCAGCCAGTTAGCAGCATTTCTGTCATGTAGGTAGCTGAGATTTGAATGTCACTGTCTTTACCAAGTCACTTAATGAACTTCAAAGGGAATTGTCTGGAATGCTCTGCTTTGGGAAGGACTCTTCTCTAATAAAAACACTGCTCCTGTTTTCCTTTACAAAGATGGCTTTTGGATCTGTTTAGGATTGTTTGTATGGGAGGAGTTTTAAGTTTGGCTAAACTAACTTTTTTTCCTTGGATGAATAATGTGGATTTGAATTGCTCATTCCTTCGTAGACCTATTTGTTGATTTGGCTGTCTTACATGGAGAACTTAGTATCCTGGCAGGGAATGTCAGCATAGAAACTCTGGAGAAGTGTCTGCTTGCATTACCTTGGTAGCTGGGAGGGAATAGCTTGAATGCTGCCTTGAAAACTGATTTAACACTTTTAGGATTTTTAGCATGAGTGATACTGTCCATGATTGCTTAGTTAGGAATCTCTGCCAGTTTCCATTTAAAGCCTCACCAAAACCAGGGTCTGGATAAGTTCAGCCACAATATTTGAGGGTTTGGAAGTCCGGGAGACCAAGTACCAATCTATCTCAAACATTTCTGTATTACTAGAGCATGAGACTTCCAGGTGGGTAATTTGTTCTGAATCTTCACCTTGCCTAATCTACTGTGTCCTCAGTCAAGAAGTCAGGGAGTAATAATGAAGCCTGTGTTTAACCTGTCTGTTTGCTTTTACTGTGACATTCTAATTGATGGCTTGCATCTGACCTGTTTCTTCCTGTGCTGTCTGTTGCAGTGCTTCATGGCCACAGCAGGGTATTAAACAATATTAGAGGAAACCGACATCAAGTCCTATAATTTCCACGCAGCTGGTTGGAAAAGCAGTTGTCATTGCCCTCTGGGTGCAGCATGGCATTTGGACTTGGTGTTCTCTGCCTGTTACTATGGGCAATAACAGGTAGGAGTTTACTTCTTGTGTGTCTGAGTCATGCAGAATGAGTGAAGCAAATGCTCCTGGAGTGTGAATGCTGGAGTGAATTAAATATGAATAAGACAAGAGCTGGGAAATCTTGTGGCTCTTCTGTGAGTTCTCATAAGGTACAGCTTCATAACTGGCAGTTAGTTGCAGTGGAGCAATGCATTTTTTTGAGTGGCTGTTTGGAGACAATTTCAGTGTGACTGTTTCAGAGGAGATGTATGGGGCAAGAGGGAATAGAGGAAGAGTTGCAGGAGTTTTCCTTCTCTTTCTCTTGCAGGACAGCAGTTTAGCAATGATTAACTGTTTGTGGTCTAAGCTGCCCTTTTTGCTCTGAAGTATCATAGGATGGTCGACATGTGAGAAGCAGAGATGCATTTGTTCACATGCTCCACCTCTTAATTCCCTCTTCAGACATGTATTTCCTTTTAAGGAAAGTCACGTAGGTTTCTGCTTCAACCACAGAAATGATTTCAATAATCAGATGAATGACATGCTGGAGGGAAGGGAGACCACAAAGAGGGACGCTGACAGGCTTGACAGGTGGGCCCAAGCGAATCTCACAAAGCTCAACAGGGCCAAGTGTCCTGCACCTGGGTTGGTGCAATTCAAATGTGAATAGAAGCTGAGCAAGGAGTGGTTTGAGAGCAGCCCTGAGGAGAAGGATCTGGGGGTGCTGGCTGATGAGAAGCTCAAAGAGCTGGCAACACGCACTTGCAGCCTGGAAAACCAACCATATCCTGGGCTGCATCAAAGGAAGTGTGTCTAGTACGTAAAGGGAGGTGATTCTTCCCCTCTGTTTTGCCCTCCTGAGACCCCATGTGGAGTACTGTGCTCAGCTCTGGGGCCCCCAGCACAAGAAGGGCATGGACCTCTTAAAACAAGTCCAAAGGAGGGCCACAAAGAAGTACCTGTATTATTAGCAGGAATTAAGAAAATAGTATTCAGTTACCTGGCTTACCTATCCTGTAATATAAAAATAATTTGGCTCTTTAATGAAGCAGAGCTGTGCATCTGTGCTTAGACTTAAATTGATTAGTAAATTTGGAAATGGGTGGGTTGGGGGATAGACATTAACTACAGGTATGCTGGTAGCTGTTTTGGAGTAGTCATCAGGATTGCCCTGAGGATCTTAACTTGCCGAGTTTTTAGCAGAATGTAGAACTGAGTGGTTTATTTTGCTTGTTTGTACTAAACAATAAATATACCTTTTGTAAATTAAAAAAAAAAAAAATCTGAGATAATGAGTATCTGCTTAGGTGTCCATGCCAGTATCTTGAGGAGGAGGGAAAAAATCAAAAACCACACAACCAAAAAAAACCCCACCAACAAAAATACCACCCCACACACAACCTTCAGTAGAAGGTAGTAATGTGCAGTAAATGCTGAATTTTAGCTGTTAAGAACGTCACAGTTTTAGGCTTTCAATGATGTTAATTGTTAGCGTATCCTCCTTGTGCACATGGAAAATACAGTTCTCATTCTTTAGTTGCAATTTAGCCACCTTCTCTTAATTTGTGTGAGACCAAGACTGTTACACTCAGACTGCTGGCTGTATTCTAAGCTTTTCCCTGTATCAGGTACGAGCGAACAGTGTTTAAAGGCTAATATTGTAGTATCATCCCTGCATTTATTTATTTACATCTCAATAATTTGCTGGCATTTTCCATCCAATTGAGATCAACTCTGAACTGGAACGTACTCACTGATTTCCAGGATATGTTTGCTGAAATTTGCCAGTAGATGCTCACTTTTTGTTACATCAAAAGGACTTCTTTTTGTGTGCAGTCTAAAATGTGAGTTGTCTCAGGCTTAAGAAGCTACTAGATGTGTACTCTGCAGTTTTTCTCTGTACATGAGCTTGTGCCTCTGAAGACTTCTTTTTCTTTCCCCTAAAATAAATAAGAGGAGCAGGTGGAAGGAGAAACGCAGGAAGAAAAGAGGAATCTTTTAAGACACCCATCTGTTCCATTTTTTATACCAAGTATTTTTTTTACCACTTGTTTTAACATAGAGAACAAGAAGGCAGACTTAATAGAAAGGTTTACCGTTGCATCCTTGCGAAAGAACAGAGAAACAGGCTTATTAGTATCTTCAGAAAGATATTGAATAATACACTTCCGTTTGTCAAAAGGAATTAATGTGGTCTACTCAGTACAAGAGACGTGGAAATACTGGAGAAAACCCAATGAAGGGCCACAAAGATGGTGAAGGTGGAGCATCTCTCCTACACGGAAAGGCTGAGAGACCTGGGGCTGTTCACGCTAGAGAAGAGAAGGCTCAGGGCTATCTTAGGAATGCGAATACCTGAAAGGATGCAGAAAGGACAGAACCAGGTTCTTTGTGGTGCCCAGTGCCAGGACAAGATGCAATTGGTATAACCTGGAACGTGGGAGGGTCTGTCTGAATATCAGGAAACATTGTATGGGTGGTGGCTCAGGTTGCCCAGAGAGATAGTAGAGTCTCCCTCCTTAGAGACCTTCAAAAGCCATCTGAACACAGTCCTAGGCAACCTGCTATAGGTGTCCCTGCACAAGCAGGGGGCTCTCTTATTTAGATGCCATTTATTTATTTTATGTATGATGCTTTTGGCTAATGTTTGATTGGTTTTGATGGAAAACAAAACTAGAACGGTAGGTAGACCACCTAATGAATCCAGGTATGTACCAGTGACCTTGACTAATGCTTCTTGGGAGGCTTAAGCTGGCTGTGGCAATAGGTATTAGTGCACAATGTCTCTTGGTTGTGGTTTAACCCCAGCAGGCAGCTAATTACCCCAGAGCTGCTTGCTCATTCTCCCTAGATGGGTGGGGAAGAGAGTTAGAAAGGTGAAAGTGTGAGAACGTGCGGGTTGAGACCAAGACATTCTGTGTCCCTTCCCAGCTTCTTGTGCACCCCAGCCTTCTCACTGGCAGGGCAATATGAGAAGCTGGAAAGTCTTTGGCTTAGTATAAGCACTACTCTGCAACAACTAAACCACCAGTGTGTTATTTTTCAACATTATTTTTCTCCTAATTCCAAAATGTGGCACACACCAGCCACTGTGGAAAATGAAGCCAGCTGAAACCAGGACAATCTGTTAGGTTTTTCTGTGAATCTGCTGGAGAGAGCAGAGAACTTCCATTAGGTTTTGCAGTTCGTCCCCTTGCCGAGCTAAGCGATCGTGTCCTGCCTGCTGTGATGGAGGACCACCTGGGCTCCTTCGGGGCTCTTGACATCAGAGGGCTCGTGTAAGCAGGAGATGAGAGTGGTGGCATGCAGCTTGAAGAAGGATGTTAGTGTTTCTTCACTAAATGAAGGAATCCCTTTAAAATGAAGCTATATCCCATAGTGTGACAGGTTTTTAGTTTGGTTTGCTGGTTTTTGTTTTTTTTGAGGGGTTGGCAAGGTAACCAACTGGCCTAACTTGGTCTGCAGACGTGTTGGCACTGTCCTACTGCAGGCATGTAACGCTTACAGAACTTGTAGGCTACTGATGGTCTGGGCTGATCTAGCCACCCTTTATTTGTCTGCTTTTGCCCAGTTATTGCTAGAATTTATCTCAGTTACGTATAGCTCTAGCTGAAGCAAGAGGTGAAACTGATTACTCTCATATTTGGATTGCAGTTCAATTTAATTTAGAGCTGGCTGGGAAATAATTTTCCCATTGTACAGAAATTGTGTATCATAACACTTTTCCATTTCTCATTAGGATGAAACAAAGGCCATCTGACATCTTGTTTATGAGAAGAAGGGGATGGCTAGGGTCTGTGTCTAGGACACTTGGTTGGGAGCTTTAGGTTCAAAGTCATGCATTATCTTAGGAGTGCTGTGGACATGTTTCTCTCTACAGATAATGAAATACCATAAATTTTGTGGGAGGCTGACTGCAATATCATAGCTGGTATATCAGTCTGAAAGTGGCAGAATGAGATTTGAAGCTTTGCTTGACATCAGGCTGAGAGAGGATATAAGTCTGGCTGAGAGATGATGTAAGTAAGGCTAGAGTTTGGATTATTCCAGTTGGTGAGTCTTGTCTCTAAGAATTTCTGGTCAGTCTTTTCTGAACAAAAAATAATTAAACTTTCAGATTTCTTTTAATTCGTTAGTCACTTTCTCCTTCAGTGATGAGGTAAAGAAGGGAAGGGATTAAAACAGTACCCAGAGGATTTTCTTGAGACACTTTAATAGTATTGTCCATAAAGTACATGTTAGAGAAAGTTGTTAGTGAGTTGTCAGTATTGGGGTGGTTGAAGTCCACTGTAAGGACCAGGACCCCTGAACATTATCTGTCTGTAGAGGGTCTCATAACACTTGTTTTTCCTGGTCAGGTGGTGTGTAGCAGCCATACTGCTATGAGGTCACTTTTCCCAGTCCTCTATTTAACACTAACCGGTAAGCTCTCAGTCAGCTCCTCATCCATCTCCAGGCAGAGCTCTGCACACTGCAGCTGCTCACTTACATTAAGGGCAACACCCCCTCGTTTTCCTAGACTGTCCTTCCTAAAGAGCCTTCATTGCAATGTTCTAGCTGCAGCAGCTGTCCCCCCATGTCTCTGATCCTAATAAGATCATAGCCCTGCAGCTGTGTGCAGATCTCTTTATTCATCTTGTTTATTCCCCATACGGTATGCATTAGTGAGGCACCTCAGCATGCTGGGAGGTCACTCCAGCATTGTAACCCAGAGCTTCTCTGGGTGTCCTGTTTATTGTTTTTGACAGCTTCCTATTCAGCTACACCTAATTGCAAGCAAGTGAATTTAAAAACAAAATAAAAGTTGCTTTTCCTCATCCCAAATAACCAGCTCAGCAAAATAATCATAAAATCTTGCTCTCTATATATTTTCTGCTATGTTGTTTGAGTGGAGTGGAGAAAAGTCAGTGGTTGAATGGCAGGCTGTCCTGTCAGCTTGTCCTTTAGGGTGATAGGTCAGTTGGGAAGCACCCGGTGGTGCTGTGAGTGTCTTGCATTGCACTTAATCTGTCTTGGAAGCTGTACATTCATCCCAGGCAGTATGATGCTCCCCAGGTAGTCCAGTAGCTGGACATAGGCAGTGTGTTGTGAGGTGTGTACTGCAGTTCAGCCCAGGAGTGGGTTAGCTGTGGCATGGTTGTTGGGTGTGCTTGCATGAGTAGGAGAGTTGCTGAATCTCCTAAGAGCTGTAATCCATTAAACTGTCTTCTTTTTATCTGCCTATGCTATCATTATAAATGAGCTTTCTGCCACCAGTACTCAGCTGACAGCTCTGTTAATGACATGCAAGGCAGGCAAATCAAACTCTGTTTCCCATTGCTGTGTTAGCTCCACAGCGGTGGCATCATGTTCTCACTGGCTGAGATAGCAAGCCTGGTTGAAAACCATGTTAAGAAGAATGTGCTGGTTTTACTAAACATTTTTTGAAGCATGACCAGATTAAAGTTGCATTTTGGAGAGGAATTTTGAGAAGCAGTCATAATACATGGAAAAAATGTCAAATATTGATTGAGATGTACATTATGTCAATTTATGCTTGATTTAAGTATTTTGCACTTGTAATCTCTGTGCTATGAAAATAATTTGTAAGTCATAATGAAAGATTCCTTCCTTTGCAGTGAAGGTATAAAGATTCTCAGCACTGGGACAAGCTCTTGAGATTTCACATGGATGGTTAAAGCAGCAAAACTTTGAGAATTTGTTTCCCCTCCCTGCCCCTGGAGCTTTTATTATCAAGTCCAGCATTTACGTTGGTGAGACACCTTTTGTGAAGTTTGAGTGAGATGACAGATGTTTCTCAAGTGTAGGTCTTAGCTGCCTTCTCACTCAAATGGAACAATGAGATGTTACTGCTTCTTGTTTTTGTTTTAAGATGTATTTTTTCTCCCTGTGTTATGTGGAGTATCATAGTACCTCTTTTTTTCTGCTCTGTTTTTAAGTATTCACAGATGACTTTGGTCTCTTCATGTTGGCATAAGTATTTGGAGCAAGCCAATAAGAAATTCTTGATAAAATAGAGATCCTTACGCTGAAAAATTCGAAGTACAAATACTACTGCAAATGGACATACTGAAAGGAAAGTAGTGGTGACTTTAGTTAAATGAGTTTGTTTAAGCTGGGTACTGCCTGTCTTTTCTCCTGTCATAAGCCCTTTTTGGACATAAAAAAGAAAAAACAATATTATGGTTTGGTTGTAGTGTTGTACCTCATGTTGGTTCTATTGTTTCAGGATCCTATTGTGAGCAATGCAGAGAAGGAGCTACGTACGCAGGTGCAGTAATATCTCCCAACTTAGAGACCGCTAAAATTATGCGAGTTCCTCATGCTACGTCAGTGTCAGACTGCATCACAGCGTGTTGTGACCTCTCAGGTTGTGACTTGTCTTGGATGTTTGAACGGCGCTGTTATATTGTGAACTGCCAACACAAAGAGAACTGTGAACCTAAAAAAATTGAAACGGTGAAGTCCTATCTAATCTTCGTGCTAAGGCCTTCTCAGAGGCCAGCCTCGCTGCTGGGATTTGGACAGGTGATCCCAAGCATGGTCCACTCTGGGGGACGCCAGAATGAGCCATCTGAGGAAGTGAGTAGCCTGAAGGAGCTGTCTTTGCTTGGCAAAGATCTCAGTCTTGAGGAGATACCTGAATACATAGATGACTATAAAGACTTGGAGCAGGACCCCTTCCAGGTGAGCATCAAACATGAACAGAAGGAGAGCACAGATTATGCTGACTGGGGCCTGATGGTGGCAGGTGAAAATGGCTTCAACTCTTCAGTGGTTGATGATGGAGATAACCAGGAAGACTTTCCCGAAAAGGAAGGGGAAGCTGTAAAAGTGGAAGGCCTTCTGAATAAAAACAGCTCTGAAGTGAGCTCTGTTAGTGAACGTGAACAGCACTACATAGAGAGGTTGCCTTCTCTCCCAGAGATTACACCGTTACCTGGGAAGACATCTGGAAGCAGAGCAGCTGTTCAGCTGCTTGCACAACCCAATGATGCTTTGCAAGAAGAGGTACGTGTGCCCCTCAAGAAGCAGGCAGAGTATGGTGAGGCTGCTTTGCAATTGTTTTGGTCAATCAAATTAGATGGTTTTATAATTTAACCCTAAAATTCAAATGACTTACAGTCCTGTTACAGTGTAGAAAAGACTGAAGGGAAGGGGTTGTCTTAATAGGTAAATAAATCTCTGAAGGATACTTCCCTATCAGATGATGAGCAGAGCTGCTTCTAGGATGCTGTTGGGGTTTCCTTGGAATTATTCAAATCAGTAGTAGCCTTGGACCTATCTTCGTAGAAATGTTTTGGTATTCTGCCCTTTTGACACTTGGTGATCCAAACACAAGTAGTAAGCTCAGCAATAGTAGTGCCCACCAGCATCCAAAGAGCAAGACTGGTAAGCATAAGTTTTTCTGTCAATAAAATTAAGCATGCTCTATAGGTTTTATGTTACTAAATGCCTAGTGGTCTTATAGATGTGATGGTGCTGAATAAATAACTTTGATAATGCTTTTAAAATGTGAAAGAGAGGCAAGATACTTAAGGGAATGAACAGTTTTTGATTTTTTTTTGAACCACGATGTCCAGTGGGATAAATTGGATGAATTTTTGTTCTCAGAATCCTTCCCTTGAGTCTAGCAATAATAAATAAATAAAGAACCCAAGTTAAATATCTGTTAAGTACCCAAAACCTAATTTAGATACCTAAGATATGTACTTGTTCTCTACTTATGCCAGTGGGTTAGATCAGTTCTAAAGGGTCTTTGTCTCCTTCAGAACAGGGTGGGATCAGTGGGAAAGTTGAAACAGGCTGTAAAGCCATCATCTGCTGCGTTTGACTCACCCCCAAAACCAAGGGGAAAAAGCACAAATTAAGTGGTGTTGTCTTGATTGCCCTAAATTTCATCAGGCTTTGTAACCAACAGCTGCCTCTCTCTTGCTGAAAAAATGATGATTTATTGCTGTTGCTGTAGGGAAGAAAAAGACATGAAAACAAGCAAGTTGCTTGAAATCCATGATATCTGAGGTTCTGGGAGGGTATTAACGAAATAACCAGCCTAGAGGTGCAGCAGTTTCTGGACTCTGTTTTGAGATCTAGACATCCTGAGAACTGTGATTCTTGGGAGGGCTCTGGGAGTGCTGTGAGGAACATGAGAGTGGTTGTTGCAGCCAGTAGAGGACATCTAGCAGAGACTGGAACCTCTAAGAGCTTCTCAAGAGCTCTGTCAGCTGTTCTTGATCAAATGATGATTTGTGGTTTTGCTGCAGCTGGCTCATGATCAGGGAGGGCAATGCACCCTATCAGCAGGTGCTAGAGAGAGGCATCAGAAGCTCTGCCTAGGGATGGCAGTGAGCTAGTCAGGAGTCTGTGGGTCAGGACTAGCATCTCTCTTCCAGACTGCCTGCTCAGGAAGAAGCAGATAAGACCTCCTTCAGACAGTTGGAAGGAGCCTCATAATCATGGCCCCTGTCCCTAATGGGGGACTTGAGCCACCTCAATATCTGGGTAGCTGGGATGGCAAGGGAGCAGGACACAAATGTAGGAAGCTTCTGGAATACACTGATGATAACTTCTGTACAGAAGTGATGGAGGAACCAACAAGGAGAGAGCCTCTGCTTACCTCAGCCTTGTACGCAAAGGGAGATTGGTCAGGGGCATGGCCCCTCCATCACCAGTGGTGGTGGAATTTGGGCTCTTGAGAGGTGAGGGAGTAAGTCAAAAAGCAGGGTCACAGCCCAGCAGGCTTCAGGAGAGCCTGTTGTGTGATCTGCTTGGAAGAATTCCAAGACAGACTGTCCTGGAGATAAAAAGGGGTTCATGAGAGCTGATTGCTTTTCAAGGATCACCTCCTCTAAACTTAAGATAGTCTGTGCTACTGAAGATAGCATGGCCCAGCCTTCTTAGTAAACTTCTTTTTTGATTTTTGCCATCCTGGCTAGGATAGAAAGGCTTTGCTTTTTCTTCAAGTACTGTCTGCGTGGACAGGAGCTTAAAATGAAGAGTTCAACAGGAAGTTCAAGAAGGGCAAGTGCAGGGTCCTGCACCTAGGGAGGAATAACCCCAAGTACCACAGGCTGGGGGCTGACCCGCTGGAGAGCAGCTCTGCAGAGAGGGACCTGGGAGTCCTGCTGGACAGCAGGCTGACCATGAGTCAGCAATGTGCCCTTGTGGCCAAGAAGGCCAGCGGTATGCAGCTGGGCTGCATTCGGAAGTGTTACCAGCAGGTCAAGGGAGGTGATCCTCCCCATCTACTCAGCCCTGGGGAGGCCACACCTGGGATATTGTGTCCAGTTCTGGGCTCTCCAGTACAAGAGGGACATGGAGCTACTGGAGTGAGTCCAGAGGAAGGCTACAAAGATGATGGTAGGAATGGAGCACCTGTCATATGAGGACAGGCTGAGAGATCTGGGCCTGTTTAGCCTGGAAAAGAGAAGACTGAGGGGAGACCTCATCAATATGTATAAATATCTGAGGGGAAGGTATTGAGAGGATAGAGCCAGTCTCTTTTCAGTTGTGCTCAGCGAGTAGACAAGAGGCAATGGGCAAAAACTGAAGCACGGGAGGTTCTGGATGAATTTGAGGGGGCACTTCTTCCCTGTGAGGGTGACAGAGCACTAGAACAAGCTGCCCGGAGAGGTTGTGGAGTCTCCTTCTCTGGAGATACTCAAAACCCTCCTGGATGCCATCCTGCACAATGTGTTCTAGGTGACCCTGCTCATCAAGGGGGTTGGACTAGATGGTCTTCAGAGATCCCTTCCAACCTTGGCCGTTCTGTGATAAGAACTGTAGTGGGAAGGTGATCTGGCAGTGCTCTGTTAGCAGATTTGTAGAGGCTTGATAGGATATCACTGGGTAGGATATCACTGGGAAGCTGTTTGTGAAATGACTTTTATGGGTTTTCAGTTAACATAGAGTCATGTTAAAAATGTTAAGAAGCTGGAGAAGCAGAAGGTTTTGAGAAACTGCCAAAGCCCAAGCAGT
This sequence comes from Oxyura jamaicensis, assembly GCF_011077185.1. Classification (NCBI taxonomy): domain Eukaryota; kingdom Metazoa; phylum Chordata; class Aves; order Anseriformes; family Anatidae; genus Oxyura; species Oxyura jamaicensis. Next base: position 49,171,120 of record NC_048894.1, read on the forward strand.
CCTTGTTTCCCAAGTGGGAGCCCTTTGAATTTAGTTAGACATCTGTAAAGAAACTAAGATGGCAAACAGTTACTGCAGACACCGTTCCCTTGCCTTTCCTAGGCTCAGCTGCTGTTCAGACACCTCTTCTCTCCCCTTCATAGTCTTCAGTCCCCTTCTTTTTGCTAAATGTTACACTCCAGTCCATTTGGTGAGGTGACCAGCAGCACAGGAGGTTGAGCTCAGTGCATAGCATTTTCTTTTTGTGGCTTATTGTTTCTTTGTTCTTTTCTGCCACTGCTTCTTCCTAACATGTTTCCTTAGCTCCACTGTGGGCTTTTCCATGGGCTGTAAAAGTTCAGTAACATGAATATATTTAGAGATCTGTACAGAGTCACTGTCAGGCTGCCCAAAACAGAAATCTGCAATGCTCTGCATCCTTGAAGTGATGTCGCCCAACCCCTCTTCCCCTCCCCAAGAAGTCCTCTTATTTCATTTTCCTTTCATTTTTCAAACCATGTCTGCTCCAGCATTGCTCTCAGTGATACCTTACCTTCTCCTTGAGAGATTAGAGAGATCAATTTCTGATATTGCCTCAGTCCACTTATCTGCTGACTGCTAATGTTCTCAGTCTTAAGCTTTTTGGCTGTGGCAGCGCCGCAGAACACCTTTTTGACTGCAAAGCCTTGGCTAGGCTTGAGGAGTGAAGAGGTGGTTGGTGCTATTGCAGAAGAGTGTCTCAGGAAAGGTGTGATTTTGCCCTGTCTGTCCTGCAAAGTCTGGATGGCGGCTTCTCAGCTGTTAGGCTGGCAAAGGGCCAGGAGAGGAGGAAAGCCAAAGGATGCTCAGAACAGTAGATTTCTATTGAGTTTGGAAGACAAAGGAATCCTTTGCTTTGTCAAAGCATGGTAAAGAAAACCTTTTTTGAAGACATGGGATGGAGTGCATGCATAAAGGCAGCTTGTCTTTTCGTCAAGGCATACGGCAGGAGGGGCTTGGGATTCTCCCTCTGGGTGGTAATGTCCAGGATGAGATTTGTGCCAAGGGTCCAGGGTTAGCATGCTGAAAGTACTGCCTGAGGGAGGCTGCAGTCCCCGACACAGCTGTCACTGACCCAGCTGCACAGATACTTGGTCAGAAATAAGTCTTGGGAGGAGAAGGAAAGAAAGAATGATTGGACTGTTCAGACTGGTTTTGAAAGGTAATAGGGTCTGAGAGACAGGAGGAGGAGGTGTCCAGCCATGATAACAACGGTGGGTTATTACTGCATAACTTGCTCTGTCCTTTAGTGTGGTTCTGAATTACTTACAAGGTGGCTGGTGAGAAGAACACTACTGCTTGTTCTGCTTGAAGCAGAAAGAATCAGGGCACTTTATTAGTTGTGAGGAAAGAAAAAAAAAAAAAAAAAAAAGTAAACCCTTTAATGGGCAGATTATGGGTTTGTGGCAACGTTTGTGGCGGCGGGGGGGGGGGGGGGGGGAGGGTGGCTTCTGTGAGAAGAATCCAGAAGCTGCCCCGTGTTAGATAAGGGCCAGTTTCAGCTGGCTTCAAAAGTGACCTGCTGTTGTCCGTGGTGATGCTGATTGGACCTTTGTGAGAGCAGACTGAAGAAAGGAGAAAAAAACCTGCTGCACAACTGCAGCTGGGAAAGTGAGGAGTGTGAAGCAGCCCTGCAGCCCTCAAGGACAGTGCAGCAGGAGGGCAGGAGGTGCTCCAGGCACACAGCAGCAGTTCCCCTGCCGCCTGTGGAGAGGCCCCTGGTGGAGCAGGCTGTCCCCCTGCAGCCCATGGGTCCCACACGGAGCAGATCTCCACGCTGCAGCCCGTGGAGGAGCCCCCGGGGGAGCAGGTGGATGTGGCCTGGAGGAGGCTGCAGCCCATGGAGAGCCCCCGCAGGAGCAGGCCCCGGGCCGGAGCTGCAGCCCGTGGAGGGGAGCCCACGCAGGAGCCGGGGGTCTGGGGGGAGCTGCTACCTGTGGGGGACCCGTGCTGGAGCAGTTTGCTCCTGGGGGATGGACCCCGTGTGGGAGCAGTTGTTGAAGAGCTGCTGCCTGTGGGCAGCCCCCGCAGGCTCAGTTCGGGAAGGACGGCATCCCCTGGGAGGGACCCCACGGGGAGCAGGGGCAGAGTGACCATGAAGGAGCAGCGGAGATGAGGCTTCATTGATTGACTGCAGCCCCCGTTCCCCATATCCCTGCACTGCTCGGGGGAGGAGGTAGAAGAAGGCGGATGGGGGAGAAGATGTTGGGAGTCTGTTTTTTTGTTTGTTTCTCACTGCTCTATCTTGTTAGCAATAGGTAATAAATTTAATTAATGTCCTTATTCTGAGTCTACTTTGCCTATGGTGAGTGATCTCCCTGTCCGTATCTCAACCTTTGAACCCTTTTTATTATGTTTTCTCCCCCTTTCCATTTGAGAAGGGGGAATAAGAGAGCAGTTGTAGTGGAGCTCAGCTACATAAATCAGGCAAACCCAACATGCTGTTTAAGGAAAAGCATACCTGTAAATCTATAAACGTGAAATACAAGTCATAAATGACACTCTTTCAATAATTCATTTTGCAGGTTCCTACACATTCCCTTCTTTCAGATGAAGTGGAATTCTCCCCAGGTGTGTCAGAGAAAACCCAGACTCCCACAGTGGCTCCAGAGAACATCACTGAAGGAGGGGTCATGCTGCTTCCCACTAATATTGTGCCATCTGAGCCCATGCAGCAGTTCCCGACTCCTGCTAATGCTCCTAAAGCAGGTAATACTTCAGCGTGGCTGGAGATCTGTGGGGTACCTGCAGGTTGGACAGCAGGTGGGGATAGCTTTACTACTGTCAAGCTTGCATCTTTTTGTTGTTATAAGCTCTTTATCCAAATGCAACATCATCCTAGTTCAAGCATGTAGTCCTCCACTGCAGACTCTAGAACCTTTAGCTTGTTCTTTCTGAGGAAAAACTCTGACCAAGCCTAACATCAGTGGGAAATTATAACTCAATTAAATGCAGTAAAGTAAAAAGCAAATTAAGAGCATTTTCGTAACAGGTTGTTTTTTATTATTGGTGGGAAATACCTAAGACTTTCCAGAGTTACACAATAGTTTCTTCTAGACACTCTTTTGTTTCTGTGTGACTGCAGAATATTGCTTGTTCTCAGAAACTCATCAGTAGGGTTCCCACCATGTATAGAGGTCAGGTATCACGAAGTAGAGCTGGTGGGACGTGAGGAAGCCCAGCCCATAATAGAGGAGAATATGGCCACTTCATCCTGAAAAAATATTTTACTCTGATTTCAAACCTGGAAGAAGGCTTATCAGATTTCCAGCTACAAAGGAAGAGTTCTTATTTTGAAAAAGGTATGTTTAATTGTTCAGCCCTCCGTAGTTGCATTAAATTCTGTGTATATGTTAGTCTCCTGTCTCGTGCTGAGTTTCCTGCCTTCCTATGTACCCTGACAAAGGGTTAGAAGGGTCACAAGAAGCAGGGAATCACAGATGTGTGTTCTTCTGCACTCCTGAGGGACATGGGGAGCCTTTTGCTTCCTGGTGGAGCAAGTCTGGTTTGGGACACTCCTAGTGCCTTCTGCCAAACTACAATCTGCCAGCCAGGATAGCAGTAGGAGGTATCATGAGGAGACAAGCTTCAAGAGGGATCCTCTCCAAGACAATGGATCATCATTACCATTGAGTATTGACGAGGCAGCTCCTCCCCCTCCCTCACAGGAGGAGGCTCAAGAGGACTCAAAGAAGAGCTTGGAAGAAGCAGCTGATGGAAAGGTTGTGATGAATCTCACTCTAAGCACTGCTTTGCACAAGGATTTTCTCAAGTTGCTTTGCATGGCCCTGCTGTCTCAGTCTAGGAGACAGTCCCTCCTTCTCCTTTGGTCATTACCTTCATCTAGCCATTTTGTTCTCATCACATGTGGAGATCAAAAGATTTTTTCTAAGCACAAATCTCCACTAGTATCAAGGGCAACTTCCATGAGCAATTCTGTAGCCTCACATTGAAGTAGCAGTGACAGAAAGTGTACTGTCAGCATAACCTTTTTGCTTCATCCCTTTTTACACCTGTCAGCTGCCACAGCTGAGTAGTCTCTTGCTCATCTAGTAAAAGTTGGACACTTAGATACTAGTGGGTGTTGCCTTTGGAGCACCTTTATTCTGTGGACTCCCTGTAGTCAGGAACACATTTGAAACCTTTTAAAAACAGGTCTATGAGAATGTTGCTTGAGGATGTGCTTTGGCATGCTTCTGTTGGGGATTGGGTTTGTAGACTTCAGCATTTTTGGAAGAGAAAATAATTTGCACAGATGAGAACTGTGAGGGTGTTCCTGGATGAAATGTAGACAGAATGTGCAGTTTAGCAAGGAAATAACCCTGCTGCCCTAGCAGAAGTTTTAAAAGTGACACAATGAGCTGGACACATAAGCAAATTATTCAAGTGCCATGCAAACATAGAAGCTTGTTGGTGGAGAAAAAGCATGACGCTGTTTTTAGGATGGACTATGTTACGTAATGAAGTTTAATGAAGTTTCTTCTGGTGCCGATGGCTCATTTTTGTCTTTTGTTGTTCCATATGTTTGAAATCCTGTGCTTTCAACCAATTATTTTAAAAATGCATAATTCTTTATGTAGAGGAATGTTAACTGTTGTGAGAAATCTCAAATGATTTTCTTCAGAAAGGATCTTCTGTGAAGCTTATTTTATTCGCGATTGCAATGGCAGGTGTCCGGTCAATCAGGAGCGCAAAAACACAACTTTGTTTCTCACAATTCCCCCCTCTTCTTTTCTTAGTCCTATTGTTTTTGCACCTCTTCACATACCGCACTCTTGAGTTTTTCCAACATTAAGGTGCAATATTCTTTGAATATCACAGGGGATGATAGATATACAATGCCATTATTATTATAATACCAACAAATAGTTGTTTGAGCCAATTCTGTCCAGGTTACCATGAAGTTAGTTTCTCCCAAATGTTTCTAAATCCCCAGGAATTGTCATTTTGAGTTACTCTATGTAGGACCTTGTGTTTTTTCCCCAAATATTTTTGAGATGAGTCAAATTCATCCCATTTGATCTACATACGTACAGCAACTAGTATTAATTACAGTGCACGCTCCTCCATATGAGGTTATTAATAAATCTAATACTATTTGATTCTAGAGTACTGTTTTTGCAAACTTACCAAACTTATTTTCTAGTTCTTTGATTATAGCTGAGATATTTACAATAGCATTTTCTAATTCACACGATTCATTCCCCCACCCCCACCCCCTTTACTATTAATAGTATTAATAATATATAATAGATAATAAAGCAGTCAGGCACCGGAACGGCTTGTAGAGGGAGGTGGTGAAGTCATCGTCCCTGGGGGTGTTCAAGGAAAGGTTGGACGGGGTGCTTGGGGACATGGGTTATTGGGTGACATTGGTGGTAGGAGGGTGGTTGGACCAGATGATCTTGGAGGTGTTTTCCACCCTTAATGTTTTTGTGATTCTATGTTACACTGGTGATTCTATGTTATACTGATGACAGACTAGAGCCTGAGCTGGAAAATGTCGTGTGGAACATGGGAGGTGCAGGGCAGTCCCTGTGGTCAAGGGGCTGCCTTTCTCTCAGGCAAGCCAAATGGCCTGGGGGAGCCAGCCCCAGAAAAGGGTCCCTCAGCCACCCCAACCTTCCTCCTTCCCCCCCGTGAGGACATCTCCCAGGCTGTTCCCAACACAGCCGCCTTTGGGCACTCATGGGCCACTTCATCACAGAGACTTGCTGAGGTCGCAATGGCCACCACTGCCCCGCCTTTGCTGTGGGCCCTATAAAACAGGCCCCCCTGCAGCTGGCCCACCACTCGCTCAGCTACTAGGAGACTGGAGGCAGCAAGGAGAGAAGCGGCTCTGCCTGATTTGTGAGGACAGCCATGCCATCCAGAGCAGCAGCAAGAAGGAAGGCAGCTGACAAGGAAATGTGTTATTGTGGTGGTTTTACTGTGCTAGGCAGTTGAACACCACAGCTGCTCTCTCACTCCCCCTCCTCAGATGAGGAGGGGAAGAAGTAAAGGAAAGAACAACTCACGGGTTGAGATAACGATGATTTAATTAAAGAGGGAAAAAAAAAATTATATATATATTATTGAGGAAATATTATTATTAATTAAACAATTCAACTAACGGGAAAGGGGAAGAGGGAGGGGGGAAGGGAATAACTAAACAAAACAAGTAAAGGCTATGTGGAAGTGCAGAGGAAAGAAATTACTTCCCACAAATGAGCGATGCTTGACCACGTCCTTGAAGCAGGGCCTCAACGCACATAGCCGGTGTTCGGGAGGAGGACAGACGTCTTCACAACGAGAGCCCACCCCTCCCCTCTTCTTCCTTTTTCCCCCTTTTATTGCTGAGTGTGACATCATATGGTATGGAATATCCCTTTGGTTGGTTTAGGTCAGCTGCCCTGCTGATGTTTCTTTCCCACTTTTTGCCCACCCCCTAGGAGGGTCAGAGAGTCCTGATGCTGTGCCAGCACTTCTCAGCAGCAGACACAACACCGGTGTGATACCACTGCTGTTCTAGCTCCAAGTGCAGAGCGCAGCACTGTATGGGCTGCTGCAGGGAAAGTTAACATCCCAGCCAGACCCAGTACAGTTATGGGCAGAGAGAGAGCGCCAGCAGCACCAGATAGAGCAGTGCTCAAGGGACACCAGGTGCTCAGCCCACAGACACATACAAGCAATATCATTGGCACCACAGGTGTGAAAATCAAGCTAACAGTGGCATGGGACCTCAGGGTGGAACAGGTCGACCCCCTGGTGCAGCACCCTGGCCAGAAAACATTCCGAATCAAAGGCATCCTGTTTGGGCAGTCCCAGGCAAAGACTGGCTCATCCTCCTGCCCAACACTGTGGAGCCCATGGAGCTGGATCCACCAGAAGATATGGAGGAGGCAATGGAAGTGGATCCACCGCAGCCAGAACAGACCTGGGACTACCCTGTCACATCTTCACTCTGTGTCATCAGAAAGCACAAACTGCATCACAGGAGTGCCCGGCCAGCTCCCTACTCGTTGCTCAGGCCCCATCCCAGGCATCAGCTTGGAGCCCCCAAATCTCACAGACATCCCGCAGGCTTGCCTGCAAGATGTCCCGGCAATAAACAACTCTTGCCAATTCTCAGGGCTTGTGTGAGTGCTTCTTTCCCATCCCCCAGCCCTTGTGAGACAGGTGGCATCCCTTCTGCACAGAGTCTCGAGTGCCAAAGTGCCAAAGATAAGCACTTCATTTGGGGAAGCTGAGTTTCAATTGTTTCTTTATGGTCTGATCCTCTCCACCCTTCCAGAAGAGGAAGGATGCCAAGGAATGTGAAATTTCCACTTAATTCCTAGAGTCCACATTAGCCTTGCAGTATTTCTGACATAAAGTGATTTCCTTGATCAGAGTCAATATTTTCAACAATTCCATACCTGGGAGGTATTTGTTCTAGAATTACTTCAGTTATGATGTTTGCAGTGGCAGATACTGAAGGGAAAGCTTCCACACACCCTGACAAATGATCTACCAAGACTAATAAGTATTTAAATCTACCTACTCTAAGGAGTTCTGTAAAATCTACCTGTACATTTTGGAAGCGTTGAATTCCTGGTTCTCGCTCCCCTTGGGCTGAGTGCAGATAATTCTCCTGTTTACCTTTTGACATGCTACACAACTTCTGCATACTTGTTCAGCCGGAGTATATATATTCCTACACATATTTCCATAGCACAGCATCACACGTTGCTTGAATTCCCCAATGACCCTCTTGATGTAAAACAGTTAGTAGTTGCATCATTAGTACTTTATTCAGCATTTCTCTCCCATCACGGAGTATCTGTTTTCCTTTGGACTTCGTGACTCCTAATTCCTTAAAAACCTCTTTCTTTTAAAACCTTTACTTCTTTTTAGTTTTGGGTAGGGGTAGCTCAACAATTCCCTGAATCCTCTCTGGATTTATTCTTCATTCCCTCTCAGATGCTAGATGCCCTAAATACTTGACTACTTTTTCTGCAAATTTTAATTTATTTTCCAATACTTTCAAGCCCTGTTTTCCCAGAAAGTCAAATAGTTTGTTAGTGGCTTCCTTCGCAACTCTTTTCTCCTGTCCTAACAATAAAAGATCAGCCACATACTGTAACAGTAACACCTCCTTTGGAGGTTGGAATTACTCCAGAATTTGTTCTAGTACTTGCCCAAATAAATTGGTGACCCTGTAAACCCCTGAGATAAAATTGTCCATCTGTATTGCTTCTTCTGCCCCATTTCAGAGTCTTTCCACTCAAAGGCAAATATATCTTTGCCCTCAGGGTCTGAGAGCACCCAATTAATAATACCGTTATTCCAGCCTAACAATTTACTATTTGAATGCCCAATTTCATTATCAAATCCTTTCCCAACAAGTTAGTCCTTTCCTCGGGTACATACAGTAATTGCCCAGTGATCATTCTATCCCTAGTTTCAGCTTGGTGTCCCCCAAAAGTGGCACTGTTATCCCAGTCCCTTCTACCCCCATCACATTTAGGGTTTCATTAGTTAATTTAAGCCTTGATACTTTACAGGCCAGTAATGACCTAGCTGCCCCAGTGTATTGGGTTCACATGGCAAGGTTCAGGTAGTGGAGGGGCTGCAGTGTTAGCCCCTGTGAGAAGAATCCAGCAGCTGCCCCCTGTTAGATAGGGGCCGGTTTCAGCTGGCTCCAAAGGGGCCCACCACTACCCAGAGCCAAGCCATGAGCAATGCAGTTTAAATCTCTATGAGAGAGCATCCAAGAAAAGGAAATAAAATGCTGCACAACAGCAGCTGGGAGAGTGAGGAGTGAGAAACCTCCCTGCAGACGCCAAGGTCAGTGCAGAGGAGGGGGAGTGCAGTGCAGAGGTGCTCCAAGTGCCAGAGATGAAGCCCCCCCGCGGCCCACAGAGAGGCCCCTGGTGGGGAAGGCCCATGGTGTACTGCAGCGGAGCAGAACTCCCTCCACAATGCAGTCCATTCAAGAGCAGCCCAGGAGGGTTGGCACCCCACAAGAGCGACCCCACACCAGAGCAGCTCCCAAAGAGCCCATGTTTTTGCTGCCTGTGGAGAAACCCACACAGGAGCAGCCCAGGAAGGTTGGCACTCCATGGCAGAGCAGGGGGGAGAGTGACCATGAAGGAGAAGTGGAATCAAAGCACCAAGGACTGACAGCAGTCCCCACTCCTGGCACCCCCTGTGCCACTCAGAGCAGGGAAGAGGTAGAAGAGAGCGGATGGGGGAAGGTGCCCCCAGCTTGTTCCTCTGTTTCTCACTGCTTCAGCCTGTCAGCAATAAGTAATAAATTTCATTAATCTTCCTATTCTAAGTCTGTTTTGCCCGTAACAATTATTGTAGAGTGATCCCCATTGAGGTAAACTTGAGGAACCCTTGAGGTGCACTTTTTCATTTATCAGAGAACTACCTTTCTGAGAAGCCCTGGCTCCCCTGTTCTGAATTTGTAACAGCAATCTCTCCTCCTTCTTCCACTCTGGATACTCCTATTTGAAGCGGCCAGCTTGGCCACACTTAAAACATCTTCTCAAAGCCTGTCCCTGCTAGGATTTGGGCTGCAACACAGGTAGCTTTCCTTGTCTGCCATTCATTCACCTCTCTTCCTCTCCTTTCCATCCTGGGCCCTCTATCTCCAACCCTCTGCCTCACTGCCCAGTACGCTGTGAATACCATTTGTTTCGCTCTCTGCTTTTCCTTCTCATCTCCCCTCCTGGCATACACCTTCGTACTACCCGCACTGTTCACTCCATCCTCCCACCTTCTGGAGCTTTTTCTACATATCTGGCTGGGCTTTAATCACAAAATGAACTTTAAAGAGCCCTTTGGCTACTTGGTCCTCAGGATTCATCCCCGAGTAATTTCTAATTCTGACCCCGAGTCTCTCGTAGGATTCCTATGTTGTGGGTTGTTATTATCACAGTTAGATAAGCAGATATTTATGCTCTATTGGAATTACTCTCGGTCTGGGGGGAGTGTTAGTTCTTTCCGATTCTTGCATAGCTGCCTGGCAAATCGTTCCCCTCCTAAACGTTCTTCTCCAGTGAATAACATACTCAGGATTGACATTTCCCCCCCAGGAATATAAATTAGGCCTTAGAAACAGATTTGACTGTTCTGCTGGGCCCTCAATTAAAGACTTAATTTCCTTCCTAAAACTCCTAACCTCTCTGCTGGTAAGGGGGGCGTGGCACTGGCCCCACATCGGCCCTGCACGGCCCTGAGGCCCCACCGGGACCCCCACCCGCCTCCACTCCTGCCTCTCCGTGCTCTTGGCGCGACTTCTCCAGGGACAGCGTCAGTTGCAGTCCCTGTCTCCCCTCCTGGAGCACCTGCCGCTGCCTCCGGTGCAATATTAGGATTACAGGGAGCATAACTTGATTCCTCCTCCAAAAACAGAACCTTACTGTTTACATATAAATTTCAAGCCTAAATTTCAAGAATTTTCACCAGTATTTAGGCTAAAAAACTGAAGTTCCTTTTATTAGCTTTTTAAGCCAGACACTTATACAATATCAAACAATTTTTTTAATTATATATATATATATTTATTCTTTTTCCCTAGTTTTTGGGTTGTTTTTCCAAATCCTTACCGTTCTCTCCAAAGGGCTATCTTTAGGCACAGTCCCGGGGTCTCCAACTCCACCCTGCTGACTCTTGGAGCCCTTAATCCCCAGCTCTTCCCGACGTACTGCTGTGGACTTTACCACCCACAGGGTACCACACACCCTCACCTAGGATTAGGACAGAGGTGAGGTGTACTGCCGAGCACCTCACTTCACCGTGCTCGGGGTACCGTACACCTAAGGGCCAAAACCCCCCAAGACTCTCTTTCACTCCTCTGCTCTTTCTTTTGCTTCATCCCTCTCCAGCCAAGGGAACTTCCTTCATCCCCTCGCAGGACTACTGAGCCTCGCAGATCAGGACTTCATATTTGCTCCGCGCTAAAAGTGCGTCTCATTCGCACTCACACATTCACACACCAGAGTCTCCCGGAACCCAATCCGAGGCAAAACACAATAAAGTTTCCCTTACCTCAGTCTGTGCACAGCTTCCCGGTCTGGGTTATCAGCAGTAATCCCAGTGCCTGTTCCTGATCCGGGCTGGACTATATGTGGGCTGTGTCTGTGTATGTTTGTGCTGGCCTCCCTTCTCCCCAGAGCTTCGCAGAGCCTGTCTTCAAATTAACAGTCTCGGTCCTTTGCCAGCCATACCGAGATGGCCCACCACCCCTGATGGGACCACTGAAATCAGCAGGGTGCACCTTCCTGTCTGTGGTGGCAAGAAATCTTTGGCAGGTGACAAGATCCCAGACAAGCCCCCAGACTGTGAGAAAAATCTCAAATAATCTTCTTCAGACAGGATCTTCTGTGAAGCTTATTTTATTCGCGATTGCAACGGCGGGCATCCTGTCAATCAGGAGCGCATTTTAGTAAACAAATCATAACCTTTTATTCCCTATTACCGGACACCTGATCGCCTTCCCTGTTTCCTCATTGGCTGAGTACTACAGGTTCACAAGCTACTCAACGCTCCTCTATACCATATATGTACTATTTCTCTTTTTTTCAACCCTTTAATTTCTCCTTTCTTATGTTTTGAGAACTTGTGATCTTTGTTTTACTGTGCTCACACTGCTCATCCTGTTTTTTCTCAAGCTTCTACCTTATTTTGGAACAGTGAGGCCTTCTGTCCACTTATCTACTTAGCATTTCTCCTTATTATGACCACACAACTACCCTGGAATAAAGAAAAGTAATTCTCTGCTGCAAAAACACAGCTTTGTTTCTCACACTGTGATATACTAGCAAAATCAGAACTCGTCTGTCTAAAACATACAAGTGTAGGTGAAATACTATTTCATATTTGTGGAAGAACAATAGTCTTGAATTGTTCAGTAAAAGGTGAATGAGCTGTAGTCATGATTATAACAGATTATTAATTGATTATGTGTCAGGATTTTTTCTTATTTATCTTTGCCTATTCACTGCAGAGCATTTGTTGAATTTTACTTATTCCATTACAAATAATACTTGAAGATAACAAAATGTATATCCGTCACATTTTTATAAACACAATGTACTCATTCTGTCTTAGATATGGTAAAAGAACTTACTGTATCTGCTGGAGATAACATACAAGTGATACTACCCAAAAATGAGGTTGAACTGAATGCCTTTGTTGTCCCACCACCGCCTACAGGTGAGTTGAACGGCCTTGCCATATAGGAGATGTTCACGCTCTATCAGCCTGTAAATGTAGATAAGTCCCAAGTTATGTGATCGTTCATACTTTAGAATAAAATCTAGTGTCCTCTTTCCACCTTTTTTGTGGCTTCATCTGCAGAGAGCATTTCCTCCTTTGGATTTTAGAGATTTTGGGGTGGCTTGCATTTTTAGTATTTGAACTAATTAGTCAAATGATTCATTAAGAAAGCCTATGATTTCTACCAAAAGATGATGTGGCCAAGGTTATAGCATCTTGTTGTTAAGTAGAGGTTTGTGAAGAACTAGGTTCCGAACACATTTACCGTAAAAATACCAGTTACTGAGCTGCAGCAGCAAAGAATGTGTATTTTATAGATAGCTGTGTAAAACATTCACCACATGTGAAGCTGGTTTTTAAACCTATTTGGAAACTGGTGAACTTAATTTTTTTTACTTCTTGGGCTTATCTTGAAGGCAGAACTGATTATTCTTACACTGTGTTATTGGTCTTAGAAACAGCCTACAACTATGAGTGGAGCTTAATCAGTCACCCTGCTGACTATGGTGGTGAAATGGAGCACAGGTACACCCAGACACTGAAACTGTCTCATGTAAGTGAGCTGTAAGTTCAGGCCCATTCAGTGTGTTCAGTCCTTCCACAGGAATTTAACCTGTAATGAAGAGTACCTTTATTTGAGGAATTCTGGTTACTCTGAGTTGTCTTGACTTGCATGTGTCAACAGTTCTTTTTCAGATTTCCAGAAATACCTTTTTCAGAGTGCGCTCATAATTTTCTGAGATGGAGTAAAAATTACAGTGTTCCTCACCTTGGGGCAGTAACCAGTGCCTTTTATGTATGTGCTTATTTGAAACCTAGAGTTCCTTTTATATCAAGATTTTTGTATGTTTACAACACAATTGGCAGATTGCATGCAGATTGCATCTGTATATTTCACCATGTAACTGGATTTGTTCTGTGTATGTCTCAGTTATCGGTGGGACTTTATGCCTTCAAAGTGACGGTTTCTGGTGAAAATGCCTTTGGAGAAGGTTTTGTAAATGTCACTGTCAAACCAGGTAAATCAGTTGGCTAAAATAATTAATTTCTTCAACGCTCATAGTAGTATTACCTGTCTTTGTAGTAGTCTGTCAGTTATTGTCTTCCAAAGACATCTAGTAGTAGTACAGTCGTGCAGAGATGTATTTTGTGTCTTGCTGTCTTTAAACCATTTTAAACAAGTGCGGCTGAGGATCCTGCTTACTGCATTTAAGTGCTCTACCCTGTGCCCTCCTGAGGTAAGACCTGAGAAGGCATCATGACACCTTCTGTGGTCCACTCCTCTTCTAAAACGAGGATCAGCAAGTAGGCACTGAACTGGCTGTAGCAGTAAGTTACAGTGCACAGGTCTACCTAATTCATGCCGGATGGAAGTGGCTGCAGCAGAAGACTGTTGCATAAGTGCACTGCTCTTCAGTAACCTCATCTGTCCCTTGTCCAAAAAGGACTGCAGATGCTACGCAGCAGTCAATCCTAAACTTGGATCACTGGGAACTGTTGATCTGTAGAGTTACCAGAATATATTTGCCTGAGTCTTCACAATGCTTTCCTTGTCTTTCTTATAGCAATCAGAATTAATCAGCCACCTGTTGCTGTTGCTTCACCCAAAGTACAAGAAGTTTCTTTGCCTACAACTTCCACCTTCATAGATGGCAGTCGTAAGTACTAGACCAAGCTGTATTTTTAATATACAGTTAGAACACTACTGTTTATCAGTAACAAATGAAATTCTTTCCACTGTACTCACAGAAGTTCCCTGAATCATGATTCATGTTGAGAATTTGAGTCCAGTTGTGAATGATTTTTAAAAATAAAAAATTAATTAGATAAAATGTTTGTATGGTATGAGGCTGAGTAATATTCGTTCCAGAATGAGCTGTACTTTGAAGTTTTTTCTTTGTTGTTCTTCCTAGCTACAGAAAACCTGATTGCTTGATTTTATTTATTTATTTAAACACAATCAAGTGCATGTCAAGACTATAAATCCAGCCTTCAACTTCGGTAGTGTGTCAGAAGCTGCTACTTCCAAACAGCATATGATCTTAGAGTATTTTCCTGTCCTGCCTGGAATCCCCATTATGGGCCTCTGTGCCAGTCTGGGTTCATTGTAGAGAACTGCCATGTAAGATACAATGAGATGTCTGTGAGCTTGTTTTGAAGTGAAGCAAAGGTTTACATTTTTGTATTTACCAAGAAAAAATGAATGGGAATACTTAGGCATTCTACTTTCATGTGCAGTGTATCTGACTGAGATTAACTTTATCTGTATGTGTGAAGAATATATATATATATATATATATACACTATGGTAAAGCAAACAGAATGTAACTCATAATATGTGGTTCAATAGCTGTGGTACACGAACTCTGTTTGAATATGCTTGTAAAGATGATTATAGAACACCAGTTAGGGAACAGTTCATGAGAGACTTTAGTACTCATACAAGCCATTGTTACAATATACTGATACATTTCTCTTTAATGCATGTAGAAAGCATAGATGATATGAAGATAGTGAGTTATCACTGGGAGGAAATTAAAGGCCCTTTGCGAGAGCAGAAGGCATCTGCTGACACACCTGTCTTGCACTTGTCTAAGCTTGTTCCTGGAAACTACACTTTCAGGTACGCCTGCATGGATACTTTCCTTTCAGGTTATAAGTATTTCTTTGATGTCAGGTAGATGAACTGAAGAAACCCCTCACATTTCATGTGGAAACAGTTAGAGACCTGCTGCTCCACCTGCACTGTCACAAGTGCATGGGGCCACATGGGGTCCACCTGAGGGTGCTGAGGGATTTGGCAGATGTGATTCATGGGCTGCTTTCCATCATCTGTCAGTGGTCTTGGTCATCCGGAGAGATCCCAGGTGACTGAAGACTTGATAATGTGATACCCCTCTATAAGAAGGGTCGTAAGGATGACCTGGGAAACCACAGGCCTGTCAGCCTGACCTCAGTGCCAGGAAAGGTGATGGAACAGGTCATCTTGTGTGCAATCACACAATGTATGTGGAAACACTGAGGGATCAGGCCCAGCCAGCATGGGTTCATGAAAGGCAAGTCCTGCCTGACCAACCTCATCTCCTTCTACGACTGGGTGACCTGTCTGGTGGATGAGGGAAAGGCTGTTGATGTAGTCTACCTAGACTTCAGCAAGGCTTTTGACACGGTCTCCAACAGTATTCTTGTGGAGAAGCTGGCAGCCCATGGTTTGGACAGGTACACTCTTTGCTGGGTTAAAAACTGTCTGGATGGCAGGGCCCAGAGAGGGGTGGTGAATGGAGTGAAATCCAGTTGGCCACTGGTCATCAGTGGTGTTCCCCAGGGACAGGTGTTGGGGCCTATACTCCTTAATATCTTTATTGATGATTTGGATGAGAGAATTGAATGCACCCTCAGCAAGTTTGCAGATGACACCAAGCTGGGGGGATGTGTTGATCTGCCAGAGGGTAGGAAGGCCCTGCAGAGGGACCTGGAAAGGATGTGTCAATGGGCAGAGACCAACAGGATGAGGTTCAACATGGCTAAGTCCCAGGGCCTCCACTTTGGTCACAACAACCCCATGCAGCACTACAGGCTTGGGGGAGGGCGGCTGGAGAGCTGTGCAGAGGAAAGGGATCTGGAGGTGCTGTTCAATGCTCACCTGAATGTGAGCTGGCAGCATACCTAGTTGGCCAAGAAGGCCAACGGCATCCTGGCTTGTATCAGGAATAGTGTAGCCAGCAGGACCAAGGAGGTGATCGTCCCCCTGTACTCTGCTCTGGTGAGGCCGCACCTCGAGTACTGTGTTCAGCTTTGGGCCCCTCACTACAAGAAGGACATCGAGGTCCTGGAACGTGTCCAGAGAAGATGGACACGTTCCAGATGGAACGTGTCCATCACAAACCTGATGAAAGGTCTGGAACACAAGTCCTGTGAGGAGCGGCTGAGGGATCTGGGATTGTTTAGTCTGGAGAAGAGGAGACTCAGGGGAGACCTTATTGCTCTCTCCAACTGCCTGAAAGGAAGGTGTGGGGATCTGGGGGTTGACATTTTCTCACAGGTAACTGGTGATAGGATTAGAGGGAATGGCCTCAAGTTGCACCAGGGGAGGTATAGGTTGGAAATTAGGAGATGTTTCTTCTCAGAAAGAGGGGTCAGGCCTTAGAACATGTTGCCTAGGGAAGTGGTGGAGTCACCATCCCTGGGGTTGTTTAAGGAAAGGTTGGACGTGTTGCCTGGGGACAGGATTTAGTGGGTGATGTTGGTGATAGGGGGATGGTTGGACTAGATGATCTTGGAGGTCTTTTCCAACCTTAATGATTAAATGTTTGTTTGGTTTTGTGCTCATGTCTACCTCCTCAAAGAGCTTCATTTTTCTCCTGTATGCTCTTCGCCTTCATTTTGCACAGTAGAGAGATATAGGGACCAGTTTCATTAAGAAGTGCTTGCTGTGATTTTGTGATAGTGGTGTGATGATGCTTTGCAGCACAAAGTGACACCTCGTTTTGCATAAAAAATGAAATAACGTCCCATTCCTGCAACGATAAGTGGGAGAGAACATCTTTTATTTCTTTTCAGCTTAGAACTTGGCGAATGTCCTGACATGAGACTGCAGTCAGGATGTGAAAGTCATCCCCTGAGTGGTGGTGGCAGACAGAACAGTACTGGGAGACTGATCTTTGCAAGGCAGTGTGGTGTGCTGATTTTATAAGAGTAATTCTGTTATTTCTAAAAGCCTTTGTTCTGCTGCTGTTTTCCTCTAATTAATCCTTGCAAAATACAGTGGATTTTGTCCAGGCAACAGAAGCAATGTTTGCAGTTCTGGGTGCTTTAATTAAAATCAAGGTTCATTTTCTGGATTTCTTAATGTAAAGCCTAGTCTTGTACTTGTGTGCTTTCCATTGAACCAGCCTTGGCTGCCAGTAGGTAACAGCCTGCAAGTGGATAGATCAGGTATCAATGTAGCGTCAGCAGACTGTTTAAGCTTGCTCATGACCAGTGTACATGTATGTGAAACATGCTGCTTTGCATAAGCATCACCAAAAATTGCTGCAGCTTCCATTCTCTGTTCTTTACTGGAGTTATGCCATACTGTACAGTGGCAGAAGTGAGAGTAATATTTTTTTCCTCTATTGAGGACAGAGCTCAATTACAAGCAGTGCTGTTAAGTGTATTCTGCACACAAGAGAATTTAGAAATCAGTTCCTATATTCATGTGCCTTTAGGAGAGGTTGAGGTACTTGAATATAGAATAAGTAGCCTGTTTAAGCTCACGGGAAATTAGTTGGAAAACAAATCCAGCACTCCTGACCACATGTGTCAGCAGCTATATACCGTAGTTGCAACATCTGTGCATTAGAGATGTAGTTGGTTACCACACTCTGGAGGTCAATCTGTCATTGCTTTCAAGTCTCTCACTTTTAGATAATTTGCCACTGTGTTTCTGAAAGACAGTAGTGATTGTTTAAACCATGTGCTACTTTTAGTTTTGTGACTTGAGGTCTCCTTCCAAAATAAGAGCTGATAATAAAGTCCATTAATATTAGTAGCAGTGTGTTTCAAAGAAGTAAGAAGTTACAAGCTGTTTTTGTGTTATGACAAGCAGACTTTCTGAACATTTAGAATAGTTCTGCGTGTAGTTATTAACAGGGGCTGTTAGAGTATAGCCAGTGAATGAAATCCTGTTTTTTACTGACCAAATCTTTGAAGATTTTGTAACAAAAGCTATTTGAAATGATGGAGTTGCTGTTGATTGCAGGGAACAGTTTTCATCTGGGATCCAGAATAGCTAGGCCTTTTTTTTTTTTTTTAGGTTGCAAGATGTGATTGAAAATTAGACTTCTGAGTTTCTTTCCAACCTTAATTCAAGTCTATCTTTCTGAAGCAGAAGTTCATCTAATCTAGATCGGCGGCTCTGGTTTATGTATTGATTTTGCTCTCTTTAGGTACCATAAAAATGTGAATTTTTGACCTTATAACTTGGCAGCAGTCTGGTCTAACAATTTCCAATATTGTTTTTTCCTATCATAGGCTCACAGTTATTGATTCAGATGGAGCAGCCAACTCTACAATTGCATCTCTGACTGTCAACAAACCAGTAGATTACCCACCTATTGCTAATGCAGGACCTAATCAGGCAGTCACCTTGCCCCAAAACTTCATCACACTGAATGGAAACCAGAGCAGTGATGACCATGAAATTGTCAGCTATGAATGGTCACTCAGTCCTAAAAGCAAAGGCAAGGTGGTAGCAATGCAGGTATGTCTATTTCTCCTTACATAGTATTAGAATGCTCTTTCATCTTTGCCTTTCTATGAAGAAACACATACAAAAGTAACTGTTCAGGAGTACTAAAATATCTAGAGTGCTGCTGCTCCTCTCTGATGTATTCAGTTTTTTCAGATATTACGTCTAATTCCTTCTCATCATCACTTTTTTTATTATTTTTTCGTGCTTTATTGTCATTTCTCCTTCCTGCTGTTGTTTGTTCCCTAGGGGTATGGAAAGAATTTCAGTTCACTCTGTCTGACCTTGGACCCTAGCATCTGCTCCACAGGTTTGCGGCCCACAAACTTTTTTAGAGAAGGTAGTGGTAATCAGCATCTTCTTTAAACAGTTTCTCTTGCTGGAGAAAGCAGCACTTGAGAAGGAGCTTAATTTTTTGAATGAAAGATCACAAGGCTTCTGTCAAATTTCTCAAAGTTCACACTGTTTGGTGTTTTTCCTGCTCACTAAAACATGGTTTTCCTATGAAGGCCAACTGATTTTATGCTCTTTTAAGGTGGCATATTTATTTTTTCTTTTATTATATTTTTTTAAATCTGAGAATTCAAGGCAATAACGATTTTCAGTTAGATTATGTCATTTGCTCTTCCCCTTTCCACCAATGCTGTAGCCCCACTGTAGAAGGCAACCAGATTTGTCAGGCACGATTTGCCCTTAGTGAAGCCATGTCTCCAGTCACCTCCTTATTTTCCATGTGCCTTAGCAGAGTTTTCCAGATGGATCTGCTCCATATCCTTTAGTTCACACGAGACTTTCCTGGATAACATGATAATTGCAATTGTGACTGATGAAGAAATAAATTGTGATTTGTTATTTCTCAGGAGATGTGCCTCAAATTCTACTAGCAAAAGAACATATAGCTGGGCCTAGTCTTACTGTGAGCTTATATATGTGTCAAATAGTTACTGCCGTAAGTGAATGAGGACCAAGTTGTCTTGTTTAATATGTGTTTTTCCCCCAAGCCTCCCTGGCTGGGATCAAGTCAAGTATGCTTTTGTGTTTAATGACTTCTTTTTGTGTTTAACTGTCTTTCATAAATATTATATTAAACAATGTCATGATTTTTTAAAAATAATTCTGTAGTGTTTAATTTGGTGTTTAATTTGCTAATTGAGATAGTTTCCTATGTATTCTTTACTGTTCTTTATGATTTTAGTACAAGTTCATTACAATTACTGTTGTCCAGAAATAATGCAGCGATTATAGTAACATAAGAAATTAAGGTTCACTGTCTCTATATATACCTCTGGGTTGGTAGACAGCTGCAATATTGGGTATATGACATCTGTGCATCAAATTTTAAGTCTACTCTTTGTCTACAAGGTGCTTCCACTGCTTGCTCAAGCAATGAATTATTATTATTGTGAATTAAAATAAATTTTGGTTTTCCTTCATGTTTGCTCTCTAAGATGTTTTGAGCTTTTCTGTATCCATCTTTCTTCCTCTACCCTCCCCCCTCTCCGCTGTGTAGGGAGTGCGGACTCCGTACCTCCAGTTATCTGCAATGCAGGAAGGAGATTATACTTTTCAGCTGACTGTCACAGACTCGGCAAGGCAGCGCTCCACAGCTGAGGTCACTCTGATAGTACAGCCTGGTAAGTTGACCGCAGGCATGTCTGGGTCCCTCGGGGTGGACCAGCCTCACCTGATGCCTTAGCACCAGCCTCAAATACCTCATCTCCCTGCATTGCACCACTCAGGTGGCAGTCTGAACATCCAGTATCCCTGCACCAAGGACTCTTCCACCTCCATTTTCTATCAAAGCAAACAGTAGAACAGAACTGCAGAAAGCCCGGATGGTGATCCTGAAGGCTCCCACCAGCCTGATTATGTAAGGCACCCTGCACAGAGATGTTTGAGTGTACTTCTGAAAACAAAAATGTAGCTCTCAGTTTAATATCCTGCAAAGTCTACTTTGGTGTTCAATATATCAATCAATATTTTACTCAGTTTTCTTACTGTTTTGTAGTTCTTCAAGAACCCTTGTGTGATTTTAATTCTCCCTTGAATTCTGTTGCATGTTCGGGAGAGGGGGGGGGGTCAAGCAAGTAGTTTTCAAAAACTGCTTCTTTTAATTGGTTGTTTAGATTTGGAAGCTGAATGATGAACAGGCCCAAATGGACCAGGCCTCATCAGATTTTTTTAAAAAACTTTTACTATTTTTAAAAAATTTGGGGCTATAGAGCAATGTGGTGTCTTCCTGGTGTTGCTTATTCTACAGCTTTTTGTAGATGACCCCTTCTGGGGAAACTTTATAGTGGGCATTTAATGGAGAAATCAGGAACATGAATCACACGTACATCACGTAGTGGTGCCTTTTAGATTGGTGATAGTGTGGAAATGGGAAGGAGCTATTGCTGAAGGCAGGTCTAAGGAAGAGTAAATATTCAGGAAAATGGTAGCGTTCATGGTTTACCATGCCACAACAGCAAAGGTTGAAAACAGATTAATAGGTTGTTTCTGCAATAAATATTCAAAGGCTTGAAACTGAAGTTCAGTTAGTGGCATTGCACTAACAATGAGCAGCAGGAAACCTGTGGCAGTTCTTTTAAGGTAAAGAACCACATTCACGTGGGTAGTTTGAAAGGGTCACAGTGGTGGAACTAGATCAATACCACACCGCTCTTGTCATAGAACATTCTGATACTATGTACTGAGTGGACTGTAAAGTTCCTGGAGTGTGACTGCCTCCAGGTGTGACTGTGAAAAAGGGAAGTGCTTGCTGTGGAATTTGGCCTGTTACAGAGCTCATTTCTCCCACCTAGTACTTTTTGCTGGTTTGAGCACATTAGATGTGTGACTCACAAGTATATCTATGGAAAGGTGATGGAACACTTAATCCTGGAAAACATTTGCAAGTACATGAAGGACAAGAAAGTCATCAGGAGCAGTCAGCATGGATTCACCAAGGGGAAGTCATACCTGACCAGCCTGATAAGCTTCTATGATGAAATGACCACCCTATTAGATAAGGGGAGAGCAGTGGATATTGTCATCCAGGACTTCAGTAAGGCCTTTGACACTCTTCCCCGTAAGATTCCACTGAGATACTCTGAATCTTCTGAACTATGATCTGGGTGAGCAGGCAGTGAGGTAGGTTGAAAACTGTTTGAATGACTGAGCCCAGAGGGTAGTGATCACTGGTGCAAAGCCTAGCTGGAGGCCAGTAATGACCAGAGTATCACATAGGTCAATATTATGTCCTGTCCTGTTCAAGAACTTCATAAATGATCTGGACAATGAGGTAGAGTGCACCCTCAGTAAATCTGTGGATGATGAAAAAATATCAGGGGTGTCTGACTCACCAGAGGGTCATTTAGCCATCCAGAGGGACCTAGACAGTCTGGAGAGGTGGGCTGACAAATCTCATGAAATTCAACAAGGAGAAGTGTGGAGTCCTGTACCTTGGGGAGGAACAACCCCAGGCACCGATATGTTTTGGGGGTCACCCAACTGAAAAGCAGCTTTGCAGAAAATGAGATGGGGCTCCTGGTGGACACCAAATTGAACATGAATCAGCAGTGTGCCCTTGCCACAAAGGCGGCTAATGACATTCTTGGCTACATTAGTAGATAGAACCAGTATCACCAGCAGGTAATTACTTTCTAATCAGTTTTGTTGAGGCTGCCAGTGGAGTACTATATCCAGGTCTGGGCTCCACAAGAGAAACATGGAACTAATTGAAAAAGTACAATGAATGTCCACAAAGGTGATGAAGGGACTGGAGCATCTCTCCTGTAAGGAAAGGCTGAGAGAGCTGGGACTGTTCAGCCTAGTGAAGAGGAGGCTCGGGGTATCTTACCAGTGTCTATAAACACCTGAAAGAAGACTGCAAGAAGACAGAGCCATGCTCTTTTCAGTGGCGCCCAGTGACAGGACGAGAGGCAGTGGGCACAACCTGGAACACAGGACATGTCATCTAAACATCAGGAAGCACTTCTTTACTGTATGGGTCGATGACAGAGCACTGGCAGAGGTTGCGCAGATAGGTTGTGGAAACTCCCTCCTTGGTATCTTTGGAAGCTGTATAGACATGGTCCTGGGCAACCTGCTCTAGATGTCCCTGCCTGAGCAGGTTGGTTGGACCAGATGACCTCCAGAGGTCCCTTCCAACCTCAACCATTTTGTGGTTTATGCCTTTGAGCCAATATACAAGGCTTGTAATCTAATATTCTGTGTAAAATCTCTCCTCTGATTGACAGTCCTTGATGGTGACTAGCTAGCAAATGTGATGCACTATATATTATTTTTTACAGAAAATAACAGTCCTCCAATAGCAGTGGCTGGCCCAGACAAGGAATTGACCTTCCCAGTAGAAAGTACAACACTGGATGGAAGCAGAAGCCAAGATGACCAAGGCATAGTCTTCTATCACTGGGAAAATATAAGGTATCTAGAGAGAGATGACTATCTTTGGTTTAAAAAGGAAAAAGAAAAAAAAAAAAAAAAAAGTGAAAGTGCTTGAGTTCCAGAGCCTCTTAAGCAGTATTTGAGAACTGCTTTGAGGCTTTTCCTTCTCAGGTGGTAATAGGGTGAGAGACAAGAATTTTATGTTCAAATTGGCCTGCCTGTGTTTTTCTCTGTGTCATCTTGAGTTATGAAGTTTTTTATGAAAAAGATACAGAAACTCGCATATATCTCAATAAAGTGAGTAACAGGCTTGGGTACTTTCCTGTAATATACTTTTTTTTTTCCTCCTCTCAGTGCTTTCTCAGTCACTTCTATTTGTTGAATAACAAAGTAAAATCACAATCTAGTTAGCCTGAGCTTTCATTAGTAGATGACTAAAACACTCCTGAATAATGATTGAAAATACTTTATAGAAGTTTGTAATTTTATGCTTACATGCAAAGATAATTGATCCTTAATAAAAGGATGAAGGCATTAGCTTGTGCCACTTTCCTGTCCGTGGTAATGAAAGAGGTTTGGTGGCACCTTGGCCCTGTTATAAGTGGCTGTTAGACCAACAACGTTAGCATGCTCTTATGGAATAGTACAGCAAGGAGGCTGAACTCCTGGGCTCCATTTTCTGCTCTTCTAATTACAGGGTATGTATTGTTTGAATGTTTTCAAGTCTCGCAAAAGACTGGATTGTAAATTCTGATCTAAATTCATTGTTGTAATTATCTTATTATCAGTGCTTGTGGAAGTGGTAGAACCCCAATATCCATAATGGCAAATGGTATGAGTGATGCTGCTTAGAGAAAAATTTGTCTGGCTTTGCAGGATTGTTTTTCATGAGGTATTTTGTTTCAGTGGGCCAAGCTTTGTACAAATGGAAAACGGTGACAAAGCAGTAGCAACTGTGACTGGTCTTCGGGTTGGCACCTATCGCTTCAGGCTGACAGTAAAAGACCAGCAGGGTTTAAGCAGTGCATCTGTGCTGTCAATTACTGTGAAGGAAGGTAAGCCTAGTTGCTGCTGCTTAGGATATGGTAGGCAATTTGCCAGTTAATTCAATCACTGACAATGTAAGAGAAATTGGAACAGAAACAGATAATGCATTTGTTGTCATGTTTCAATGGTGTTCAAGAAAAGTTGCTGTCATTTTGTAATAAAGGAGTATTGAGATTAACTGGTAAAACTGCTTCACTTTCTGCTTTTTTTTTCCAAGTTAAATACATGCAGAATTAGGTGTAATAAAAATACTCCAAAATATTTTTGACCATAGTGCCTCTAGTTCCATAAGAGGATATGTTTTAATTTTACTCTTAAAGTTAAGCTTTGACCAGAAAAACAATTGTACTCGGTTTTAAATCTCATCCAAGAAATGAGGTTTCATGATATGCCAATTTCTACTTTAAAACGTAACATTAAAAGACCTGTATTTATTTTGATTTTGCTAAACAGTTATGTTTTAACCTGGCTGATTAGGAAGAGGCAAGAAGATTGCCTCTGTCACAGAGAACTGTGCTGGTCTGAAGCACAGAGTTACAGCTAATGCACTGAACATCTGCCTAAAGTGGAATGATTTATATCCAACCTAATATTCAGACCAGTGAGGTATTCCGTTCAGTGTCACAGCTTCCTGGAACTCTTTTTTATCAGTTATGTTCTACAAAAAAGTCCACTGGTGTCTGGCTTCTGGAAAGAAAATGTTTTTATGTTTCTCTGGTGTTTTTAGCCGTACTTCCAATGCATGCTCTAACTTCATTGCTCACAATGAGCAAAAAACATTTGGGAACTGTAGTTACTAGTGGATACACTTTGCTTTAATATAGGCATTGTGAAAATGTAAGGGCTTTACACAAACCCCTATTAAGAAATGAGTGATGGTTTCTGAAGGAGAGAAGAGCCCAGCATGGTGATGTCATGCTAGGCTGTGTTTCTAAGGCAGGTAGAAAAAATATTAGTTTGACTGAGAAGATCTGATGTTATTGTGCGACTGTAAATAGAGTATCCCACAATGCTTTTTGTAAAATATGTTTTTGGATGGTATTTCTTGTTGGTATTCTACTCGCGGTGCAGCTTTGCTTTTGTTAGATGGTAATAATCTGAGAGCCAAATTCTGTATACTCACTCATCATTTCCCTGTCCATTTGGCACAAGATTCTCTTGCTACTGCCTGTAATCATCAGGTAGATAATTGCTGTGTGGGTGTATTGGCAATTGCATATCACATCTCACATGATTTGAAAGCAAATCCTTTTCCTCCACTATTTTTATGGCTAGAAAACAACAGTCCACCCCGGGCACATGCTGGTGGGAAGCATGTGCTGGTGCTTCCCAATAACTCTGTTACCTTGGATGGCTCAAGATCTTCTGATGACCAGGGGATTGTGTCATATTTGTGGATTCGGGATGGTCAAAGCCCAGCAGCTGGGGTAGGTTTCATGAAGGCTTTAACTGGAGTCAAATTCTGAATTATGCACATAGTTTCACTGCAGCAGGACAAGCAGATAATGACTCATGAGCTGCTATGAGAGGGATGGTATCTATTTCTGGTTTGTCTTCCCAACTCTCTCTAATGCTTTGGTTCAAGAAGCCTGGTGGTGTTTCCAGGACAGCTATTGAATATCTTAGTTAAGAGGACTGCAGCAGTCTAGATTTAGTTAGGAAAGACTTGAGACAGAAGAATAAAGTCATGACCCTTCACAACTAATCAGCAATAGTAACAAGCTAATGTGTTTGAAAGACAATAATATGAAATCCAGGTATTCCGAAACAGGAATGCTCTGAGAGAGTGAGAAGTGCCAGTAAATATGAAAGAATTCTGTCTAGTACCAAATGAGGTGAGATAGCCAGTTTGTTATAATAAAAACAGTGTTTAGTGCTGGATGAGTAGATAACTTGCCTAGCAGATTACAGAGAATAGCCTGGACATTAGGGCAGTGGAGTCTTCTCTGAGTGTGGGCAGACAGCTGAATTACTCCTGATAAACTGAAGTTTACCTGTCAGCTACTAAAACTGTGATAAGTTCTTCATTTGCCTATCCCCACAAAGCGTTGTAGGCAGCTCTTCACAGCCAGAAAGGCAGTGGCAAATTGGCAAGAACCGGGAGAGGAGAAACAGCAAAATGATAGCAACACTTAGAGAAGCAATTGGCGTAAGGATATGAGGAGACCTGAAGAGGTTTAAGTTAGAGCTGGCAGAGATGATTGTTGGAAATACATGAACACCAAAGAGAGGAAATAATTTAGGATTTAGTATGTAAGAAAGCAGAACTAATGATTGAGAAATGCTAATGTAACTGTCAGATCTTCAGGCAGATGAGTACTTGAGGATGTCAGCTGTTATATTTGAGTTGTGTGAGGTTTTTTTGTTTGTTTTTATGAAAAAGCATTCTTACTGTGTGCAGACATCCTCATTTAACTCCCACTTCCAAATTTGTATTATTGTGCTATAAACTGGGGGCACATCACATTTGTCCAAAAGCCAAAGCAAGAACCCAAACTGTTATATTAGATTTCTGAGTTGATAGTCACACCTGCAACTTTCTCGGAGGGTATAATCATTCTTGTACTTTTTTTTTCTTTTTTCAGGATGTGATCCGTGGCTCAGACCATGAGGCAGTACTGCAGCTAACCAATCTAGTGGAAGGAACCTATACTTTTCACTTGAAAGTGACAGATGCCAAAGGAGATTCAGATATTGACTCTGCTACTGTTGAAGTGCGGCCTGGTATGACAATTAAAAGGTCATCGATACGTTGTGAATACCTCATCTTTGTTCTCCTTTTCACTTATTTCAGTGTTGACAAGATTCTCTCAGGTTAAAACACTGGGTCTGTCCATCTTCCTATTTCTCAATCTACCTGTGTGTTGAGAACAAGGCACATCAAGATTGTTCTCTCCCACCAATTACATCATTGCTGTACTGAAGATACGAAAATCATACTTCTTAGTTAACATTTTCACTTGGTTGCTCTGTTGCTTTTCATTTCTTGCATTTTATTTTTTTTTCTGGTTGTTAATTAGTTTGGCAGTTAGAAAGGTGAGAGCTGAGCATGAAGTTTAGGTGCCAATGCTGCAATAACATGTTTGATTGTTGAAAGTACTTGTGTTATTTTTTTCCTTCTTTCATTTTGAAGGACAAAAACCCCAAAGACTTTCAGTTATTTTCAATTGGCTTTTCATGGTTTGATATTGCTCATATGTAGTCTTGTTTTCAATTGTAGTCTAGACGGCTATGTGATAGAAGTATAAGTTGAGGTCTCAGGGTATTAGCGTGAAGTCATGGGTCTGTCACAGAGTTCTTCTTTGACTGGTTCCTGAGCAATGATTTTATTTATTCCTCACTTTGGTGTTGAATGTAGACACGATAGTTGGCTCAGAATTCTCATTGCCTATCTGTGAAGCTTGTTTAGTTTGCAGAGCACTCTAGAAGTGCAAGTATTATTTAACAACTCTCCATTTTTTTGAAGGGAAATATAATTGGTATTTCTGAAACTGACCATCCTCATTTAGACTCACACAGTTTTGCATACTATCATGTGAGTTCATCTTTGAGTCCTTTTTCTGGTTGGTAGCCAGTAGTAGATCAATAGCAAAGAACTTAAGAATTAGACTCACATAGTGTTTACCTTAAGATGGCAGCATTTAGGGAAACAAAGGTTGTTATTCTGTGCAAAAATACGGTAATGCTGAACTGAAGTATGTACTGAAGTGCCCTTTTCCAACTAGTAAAAGATGGGTTGCTGTCTTAGGACCTACCAGATTTATTTCAGAAGCAATGTGAAGATGCAGGCTATCTTAGTAGTTTTCTAAGAACACAAAAGTGGTGGATTGTAAGAGATGTTGGCCTTAAGCAGGAAAATATAGTATTAATAAATATTTTTGGTACCGAGTGTTGTCTTCAGTTGATAATGAAATATTTGCCAAGCTCTGATAGCATATCATCTCCTTCTCCTGTTAGATCCCAAAAGGAGTGGTCTTGTGGAGCTGATTCTGCAAGTTGGAGTGGGACAGCTGAGTGAACAGCAGAAGGACACCCTGGTGAGACAGCTGGCTGTATTACTGAATGTCTTGGATTCAGATATCAAAGTTCAGAAGATACAAGCCTACTCAGATATAAGGTACAAAGATGCCCTGCTGTGCCAGGAAGATTTGTGATTTTCATTGAGTGTCTCACAGCTTATATTTAGTTACAAAATAATGTAGAAAAGATTACCAGAAATGCTGTAGCTCTCAACAGTGTATACTTTAAGAAGTTAATTTCTTATGTGGTAGAAAATTGATGAAGTGAGGTCTCCAAAGGCTTAGGTCTTAAATGTTTTATTTAAAACAAACAAACATCAAACAACAACAACAACAACAACAATTTCCATACAGGTGATCAGGTTTTTTTATTCCCTTATTTTTTTTTTTTAATTCCTTCAAAGAAAGCACATGCAGAAATTCCAGTGTCTCTGTTCCATATTGTACTATTATTTTTCCTGAATGCTGACTGGAGTAAGACAGACAGACCTTCTCATAGAGAAGCAAGTGCTGTATTTCAAAATAAGTTTCAGCTGTATCTGCTCAAATTTGTTTTATTGTACTTTTGTTCTATTTCCTCTCTAAGGTTTTGGTACTCTAAGTACTTTATGTATTTTTTTCCAGGTAACTGATAACAAAAATCCTTTTTCACAAAGAAAACAGCAGACTTTGTAGTGTGTTGTATGTTACATGTAGTATCTTACTCAAAGCAGATACCTGCGCTACTTGGGTTAGAGGGGTGGAGATGGCTGTATGTAGCCAGAAGAACTTAACAGAATGATTGATTGAAAATCTGTTGACATGACTTATCTTAATTTAAATTACTTATTGCTAACTGCTTGGTGATTTTAAATCTATTTCGTTATCTATTCGCTTCTCTGGGAACCTCATAAAATTGAAAGGAAAGGGGAAAAAATTAAAGGAAAAGGGAAAAAATGAAATGAAAGGGGGGAATAATAAATCTAACATTTATAGCCATAATACTTTAATCACATCTTCCAACTGCTGATTTTCAGCTTCAGATGTTCCCTGAAGCATGTGACATGGGATGAGATCAACACCACCCAATTAAAAAAAAAAAAAAAGAGCTGCCACAAGAAGTTTCTCTTGGTCCTGTGTTCTTCTTCTTAAATTCAGTTTTCTAAAGTTACTCTCACTGCTTCAGAGTGCTTTGTGGCAGGTTCTAGACAAGAGGAGGGAAAGCAAACATTGTATATGTACTTCTCTTAAAGTGAGAGTCAGGAAGACCAAGGAGGGAATTACATTTCTTGTTGTTCTCAACTTTCTTCTGTGAAACCAAGGAGCCAGAGAACTATTGGTGCTTCTGGGTCAGAATGAAGTACAGTAGTCATGACATTTGGATAGACATGGACAGAGTTCCCTCATCTCTATCAATGGTGATACAGTAACAAAAAAAACAAAGGCTGTAAGTTAAATGCCTGACAAAAGTAATCTTTGACCATAGTCCTAACCTATGCTGTTCTCTCTGCAGCACTGCAGTTGTATTCTATGTCCAGAACGGGCATCCTTCCAAGGTGTTCAAGGCATCAGATGTCTCTCGGACTCTGCATGTGCAGCTTTTGAAAGAGAAGGCTGACTTCCTGCTTTTTAAAGTCTTGCGGGTTGACACAGCTGGTATGTTTGCCATCTGGTATCTGGGCCTGGATTTTTCTTTATGAAAGATGACATTGAAAATATTTAATATGCATGCTCATTTGTGACACACTGGTGTCAGTACTTGTGTTCTGTTAAAATACATGCTTTTGTATGCTGTTAGTCTTATCTGTTCTGCATCAGGAAGTCCTGGAGAATGAGGAGAAAGGTACTCTACTCATACCATCTTTTGTTGGAAGATGGGCAAAATTTCATGTAGCCATAATATAGAAAGTTCAATGTCTGGGTTGTTCAAGGCTTTTAGTGTTCAGTGATGGGCTTGTAATGTAATTTGTTTTTATCTGTCTATAGCAGGCAAAATGGTCAGGTCATCATTGTGGTTTAACCTCATCTTCTAATGAGGTTATATTTGCATCACAGACAGGTGTCTGAGGTTTCTCATAATGAACTTTTTATTTTCTCCTAAAAGAATCTTGAACTTCAATACCTAGCCTTATGTTAAACTACGCTAGTAATGTAAACCCTTTATGATCCTCAGATATTACAGATATGACTACCTCTTAGATTTAAAATCAAGAGACTGTGATCCAAATGAAAACAGAGTGAATAAACTCTAGCACTTAAATAGTCATAAATTCTGTAATAAATTCTGGCTTTGTTCACCTGTTGAAAAGGATTTGTTTTATTCTAAATGTACTTGGATTACCAAAATGTGTAGATATCACTTGAACATGGTCCTTAATGTTTTCCTGACATAGCAAATCTGCTACTGTAAGTTTAAGGGGGATAGCTTTTTTTTATTATTATTATTATTTTATTCTAACGTGGTGCATTGAACTGACAACAGGTATTACTGTAAGCAAATAATGCATAAATGTTCAGGCCTCAGTTGCTGGAATTGAGTTTTGAAATACTGAAATACACTATAGTTTATCGGTGTGATGCTCTCCTTGTAGTACCTGAGAATACTAATATTCTTTAGTTCTCAGGTAGTTCAGAAATTCTTACAAATATATCGTAAAGAAAGGAGGAGGGTTGAACTCAGTAACTTCAACTCATCTTTACTTCTGTTTGGACTAAGCTGATGTTGACTTGGATATAATTTCAGTATTGTATGCATAAGATATTCTCATCTTTTCACAGCCTGCTGAACTGTGCAGCTATTTAATATGTAACATCAAAGACGAGATTTTAAAAAATATATCAGAATGTTATGAACTAGATGCTTTACCACCAATCTAGTCCTCACAGTAACAGAATGCATGGCAAGTTGACCATTTACACAACTAATCTATGTTTGACATTATTCATAGCATGTCTTTTAAAATGCTCTGGACATGGACACTGTGACCCTATAACAAAGCGCTGCATTTGCTACCAGCTGTGGATGGAAAACTTGATTCATCGTTACCTGAGTGATGGCGAGAGTAATTGTGGTAAGTTTGCTTGCTGTGGGATGTATTCCAAGAATCATTTATCTTTTTGTGAGACTGATGAATATTTGCCATCAGAATGGGGTACTTAAGTAGGAGGTAGATGCTGAGGAAGGGTTACAACAGTCTCTTTATTGTTCAGCCTACAGCCTACCAAAATGATAGAATCATATAATTGTTTAGGTTGGAAAAGACCTCTAAGATTGTCAGGTTCAAGCATTAAACTAGCACTACCAAGTCTTCCACTAAACCATATCCCTAAGCACCATGTCTACACATCTTTTAAATACTTCCAGGGATGGTGACTCAACCACTTCCTTGGCAGCTTGCTTTGATGCTTCACAACCATTTAATCCAACCTAAACTTCCCCTGGCACAACTTGAGGCCATTTCTTCTTGTCCTATTGCTTCTTGCTTGGGAGAAGAGCCTGACCCCCATCTCACTGCAGCTTCCTTGGAGGTAGATGTAGAATGATAAAGTCTCCCCTGACCCTCCTTTTCTCTAGCTCAGTTCCCTCAGCAGTTCCTCATAAGGCTTGTTCTCTAGACCTTTCACCAGTTTTGTTGCCCTTTTTGGACACTCAAACAGATCAACAGTCATGCTCATCTTAGTGTTGTCTGCAAACTTAGAGTGCACTCGATCCGTTCTTCCAGATCATTGATAAGGATGGTAAAGAGAACCAGCCCCTATACTGATCCATGGGGGACACCACTTGTGACCAGTTGCCAGCTGGATTTAACTCCATTCACCGCAGCTCCTTGGGCCCAGCCACCCAGCCATATTTTTTTACCCAGTGAAGTATACGCCTGTCCAAGCCATTAGCAGCCAGTTTCTCCGGAAGAATGCTGTGGCAAACAGTGTCAAAAGCTTTACTAATGTCTAGGTAGACAACATGCACAGCCTTTCCTTCATCCACTAAGTGCATCACTTTGTCATAGAAGAAGATGAGGTTAGTCAAGCAGGACTTGCCTTTCCCATGTGTACTGAGCCTTATCAACTGGTTGTACTGTATGTCTGCAAGGTGGTACTTTGATGTTCTGCTCCATAACCTTCCCCAGCACCAATGTCAGAGTGATAGGCCTGCAGTTCCCCTGGTCCTTCTTCCAGCTCTTCTTGTGGATAGGCATCACATCATCACATTTGCTAGCCTCCAGTCAACTGGGACATCCCCTGCTAGTCAGGACTGTTGATAAATGACAGAAAGTGGCACTTGTTCCCTCAGTACCCTTGGGTGGATCCCTCTGGCCCCACAGACTCGTGTGTGTCTAGGCTGTGTAGCAGGTCACTAACCATTTCCTCTTGGATTATGAGGGCTTCGTTCTCCTCCCCATCCCTATCTACCAGCTCAGGGGTCTGGGTACCCAGAGCAAAGCTCATCTTACTACTAAAGACTGAGGCAAAGAAGGTGTTAAGTACCTCAGCCTTTTCCGCATCCTGTGTCACTATGTTTCCTCATGCCCCCCCAGAATAGCCTTCTGTAGAAAGGAATATCTTGGAATTATTTGACTAATGTCTTGAAATGATAAAGTCTTTATTTTGTAGTATTCTTTATTTTTAATGTTTTAAATAATTAAGAAGCTTGAATTAAAAACATATCACTGTCTGAGGTGGGCGGGAAATATAAAAACTGTAATTGTCAAGGGGGAGAGTTGGAGGCAATTTGGGGCCAGATGGAAGGGTTGTTTGACAGTATGTGTATTGATGAAACTAGACTGTTTCCAGGTACCACTTAATCACGTTGGTATTCTTTGGCACACCTAACAAATCAACTAAGCCAGTTTCATATTGTATGGGAACTCTCTAATTAAAGTATTTCACAGTTTTCATGTAATTAAATTAGTCTAAGTTGAAGTAAAGCTGAACTTTTAGTACTGTGCAGACTTGGAGACATTTTGCTGGGCAATGCTCAAGTCTTCAAGTAGTTCTGTAGAAATTAATAGGAAATGTGCCATTTGCTACAAGCCACTAAGTAACTGTGGGCCACGTGTCTGGCTGTTAGTGATCAGTGGTTGGTAATTGCCCAAATGAAATGGGACAGTATGTTTTAAGCCTGAGGCTGGGGCTTCCTGCAGTCCGGCCTTTAATGCTCCGTTGTTCCATAGTGCAGTAACAACACTGAAACAGTATATGCATGTGGGAGATTCGCATTACTGCACATCTCTCCGAATCCCTCTTAGATTTTCCAGGATTTAAAAATCTAAGCATGTAGGTAGAAGATCTGCTGATCTCTTACAGCTCTGCTAAAATGACAGAGTACACTTATGCTTGCTTTAGTTAGAGAATGATGGCTGAGGTGATTACATGACCTCCTTGGCTTCCAGCTCCTATGTAATATTTGCATATCCTGGTATTGTAAAAGGGATAGGGTAGAGGAAAAGTTTTGAACGTGAGCATTTTCAGTATGGAAACTTAAGAATATTTGAGTATTCTTCTGAGAAGATACGTAGGTGCCATGTTCTGCTAAAATCCTGTTGGCACTCTCCATTGCCCAGGATCGGAGAAGTATTTAATAGAGAAGTACTTGAAATTATCATATTCATATTACTTTACAAAGAAATGTTGTGCTTCTTTTTTCAGAGTGGAGTATACTCTACGTGACTCTATCTGCTTTTATTTTGATTGTGGTCACAGTAGGGCTTGCCTGGTTCTGCATCTGCTGCTGCAAAAGGTATATAATATGCTTCATTTTGAGGGGGTGTAAGCAACAACTGCACACAGCTGCCACATTTTAGTCCAGTCCTTAGCACTAAACCACTCAACTTCTTCTCAAACACTTGAGGAGCTTCCTTTAGCTGTTTCTGTAAAGATGTACTTTTTTGAAAAAAGGAGTATCTGTCTGGGTCTGTGTGTATTCTTCTGCATTTTGAAAAATAAAAAGCCAGTACTGGAGTATCCTTCAAATTAAGAGCTTATTTATGGAAAAATGCTATGTACTGCACTTCTTCCTGGTCTCTTACTGAGTCCTGCAGGTACTCCATGCTAGGAAAAGAGAGGCACATCCTGAAGGTCACTGAGATAGGAGTGTTCTGGGCCTTGCAAAGGGAGCTGCTACCAACCTAGTGTCTGTCTTTGACAGGAAAATGGACATGTGGGCTGTATCTGGCTGGCAGGCAAGGATAGGATCCTTGAAAAGCTTCTTTTCTAAGCCAAGAATCTGTCTCAAAATACCTACTGATTCTTTCCTTAAACAGTTTTCCCTACCACTGTATGTCATATTTCCCTCTGCATGTCACTCCCCACATCCTGTTGTTTTTCCTAGTAAGCCATTAAGAAATTATTTGAAGTAACAATCCCTTCAAGTGCTGTCACTCAAGTGTTTTTGCTGCTTCACAAAAAAGCACAGCAAAAAGGTATTCAGGTATGAACAAAAATGAGATGCTATAAAAATTTTTCTTGATTTTAGCTTGGTCTAGGGTGTCTTTGCAGCATGTAAAGGATGCTGTTTGAAATATATTGGCTTGGTATACTGCTTTCCTTTTTTATGGTTGAAGGAACAGTGCTGTTAGTATAAAGGTTTAAACAGAAATGTATCTCATATCAGCATGAGGCACAGCCTTGCAGGCTTGTGTGGATTTGATGAGAAAGGGAGTGTTTATGGAGTTCAGCTGCCTCCATGCCTTTGTCCTTACATGGCTGGTGCCAGAATGAGTGCTGAGTGATGCAGATACATGTGAAAAGAGGAGGGCAGTGCTGCACAGGACAAAATGGCAAACGATGCCCTTTGCATTGTTGAAACTACAGGAAAAAGATGCACTTTAGATTGAAATTCATCTGGAATTTGAGGATTTTAAAGGCTTTGATGACTTGCCAAATGAAATATTTTTTCAAAAGAATGTAGAGAAGATGCCAGGTGGCTGGCTGTTGCTGTGATGCCAACTGAGAGGTAGCTGCTTCTCAGATATAAAAGTTACATCTGACCTGTGGTAACTGGGAGTGCTTTTTCAGATGTTGTCAGAGTTAAAAATCTTGCCAAGAAAAAAGACACATGCTCCCTGCCCTGCCCCCCCCCAAAAGAAAATATTATATGTATATATATATTATATATAAGAAGGAAAGGGAAGAAAATGCCTGAGGTGTGACAGCATCTTCTGGGAGGCACCCCCCTTAGTTTCATGCATGAATGCCCATATTTCTACTCCAAAATCCTTCAGTTATTTGCTGTCCATTAAAACAAACAGCCCTGTCTGTTCCTCTAGCTCAAAATATTTCTACATTCAGTAAGGTAGAAAGCAAAAAGGTAACTCTGGCAAACAGCTAAAACTTAAGGTAGAGATTTGCCACATTGTAGAAGTGAATGCAGAAGAAGGATTTAAATGAGGGAAGACTAGCTCAGTTTTTGGCTACAAACCAGTAGTGCTTTGTCCTTGCATATATATGAGGGAGCCAATCTCCATTTTTGACTGGTCTGCTCTGTAAATATAATGAGACAAGCTCTACTTGAATTCTCTTAGTTTTAAAACAACCAACCAAATAAACAAACAACAACAACAAAAAAGATACCTAACCAATTTAGTTTAGCAATGAAACACTTCTTTCAGAAATTTTATTTGGAAACTAATGAGTGTGTCTATCTTGTGTCTAATTACTGTGTTGAAATTGAACAAACTGAACTCCTTTGGGCTAGGGAAGCAAGTCACTCTTTCTTCATCTCTATATATCAGACAGATCAAGTAGATACTATCCTCTGGTCCAGATTGTGCAGCTGCTTTTTATAGGTATAGATTGGAATAGCTCTTTCTGAGTGGAGGTTCTTTTTGAAGCTCTGTATATGGGGCTTGTAGCTATGTGTACAGTAAAGGAGAAGGAGCAGATTTATGTGTGTATGTGAAAGCTAAATATCTTTTTGGTAACTTTTTTTTTTTAGCAGAAAGAGGACAAAGATAAGAAAGAAAACAAAATATACCATCCTAGATAACATAGATGAGCAGGAGAGAATGGAGCTGCGACCCAAATATGGTAAGACTTATCTCTTTCACTTGGGGTTTATTTAAGCAGTGAATCTTTAAGCTGTGAACTCATCCACCAACCTTACAGTCAATGTTTTTAGTTGGCACTTGCAACCAAAAGGAGCCTGGAAGCAGGAGTACAAGGTTGAGAATGACAGAGGCAAACATAAATGGGGAACTGGTTGGTCAAGAATCACTGCATTTCTTGCATGGGTCCTTGGGCTCAAGTAAAGCTCTGAGCTTCTTCATTAACCTTAATTTAGACCAACTAATTGTCCCACAGACTTCTTACATGTAACCTCCTTTCCCCTCACACACACTTTATACTTTGGATCTGTTTTTATTGCTGCACACAACACTTCCCTCTGGACCATAAGTGCCCTGTTAAACATTAGAGACTTCAGCTGCTCTGTTCAAATATGTTTTAATTTACCTTATTTCATTTTTTAGCAAGAGAAGTATTGGAATGCAGGGAAATAAAATCATCCTTAGAAATTGCTGTCCTAGAAAGATAGATGTACCATTTCAGTAGAAATCACAAACTTTCATTACCAGTTACTTAAATCAGGTAGCTGGGTAAACAAGCTAATTTCCAGATTCAGACTATTAGAATTATATTATTTTTTTCAGAGCCATAAACCAGTGGCGCTACACTGAGGTCAAAAGAGTATCTGACAGTATTTTATGCCTCCTAGACCAGCTTTTGACATGGGTAGTGGTACAGGCTGAACTGCAGAGAGTGTTTTCAATTATTTTTAATATCTCAGCAGAGGATATGACGATTAAGTTGTTAATAGTGGATTTTTTCTAATGTGCTTGTTTTGCATTTTTTTGTTGTTGTTGTTAGGTATAAAACACAGAAGTACAGAACACAACTCCAGTCTGATGGTCTCCGAATCAGAGTTTGACAGTGATCAGGACACTATCTTCAGCAGAGAAAAGATTGAAAGAGAGAATCCTAAAACCCTTTTGAATGGATCAATCAGAAATGGAGTTTCTTTCCACTACAGCTCCAAAGACAGATAACTGAATGAGGGTAAAAGCACAAAACACACTGATCCAACACATCTAAAACTTCTTGGCCCACTTCTGTTTTTCCAAATCAAAAGCTTTCTAAAATATCAGCAAATTGCAGGTGAAAAAGTATATTTCTAGTGCAGTGGTGGGGAAGGGCGGAGGAAGTATTTCATGGTCAGTTAACTCCTGTTGCCACCACAAGGAACAAGGAAAAGTACGTTTTATTTCTTGCATGTTTCATGCTGATATTTGTGTGAACTTCAGAAAGTTGTTCTTCTTGTATCACTGCTACAAAACTAGCCATGGCTGTTACGCCGCTAACAGTGGTAATTGAGATGTATATGAATTTGTATCCTGTGCTCCTGACTTTTTCTCAGAGGAGCAATGGTGTTATGAAGCTGACCTAAAACAGCAAAAGCTGACATCCATAAATTCTGTTACAGCTATAGAGAGCAATATGTGAGTGCAGACTCCATCTTAATTTTCAGTTTAGATCAGGAACACAGAAGGAATATTTGTAGTGTGTTTTTTTTTCCTCTCTGAATGTGCTTCGTGACTTCCTTTTCTAGGGTAGTGATCATCAGATGAAAACATCTGTTTTTAAAAGAGGTTTGCAATTTAGCAGTTGTACTGAGCTGTAAACTAACATGACAAATCTGTGACCTGTGGAATGCAGTGTTCTCTGTATTTACGTGGAAGGTATGATGCCTGCAGGGAAGTCCAACCTTAGGTTGCTGCTGTAATGATGAAAGTACTTTTACTTCCTCTAGAGTCTGCCATGTCCACCAGCAAGCAGTAGCAGAGATGCAGGGAAGACTCAGTGCCATGTGCCTTCAGAAGCATTTTGAACATCCCAAGCAACCTTTTCCTTAGGAGCTGTGGGCCTTTTAAGGCCAAGCCCTTAGCTGAGTTTAAATCTGTTAGCCTCAGTGCTTGATTAGAGAATGTCCCAGGTGTTTGCACAGTTAAATGCTTGTGGCAAAGTGCCATGAGTGGAACAGAAGTTTCAACACTTACCTTTAGTGTCTTGGGAACTGGTACTGTGGTTTTAGCTTGAACATTAAATTGTTTTACTTCTTCCCCTATAGTCGTTCAGTGTTTAGATATATTGGCATAAAGAGATCCCTTTAGGTATTTAGGAAAGTTAGGTGTGCTTGAGTTCTGATGTTGCTGTTCTTGTTTGCAGTCTGGATAATTTCTTTTCAATGGGTTTGTTATGCTTTAGAGCTGTTTCTGCAGTACTGTTCTTGAAATTCCATACAGAGGATCAGGCTTTTACGTGTAAGCCTCATTTGTGGGGGCATCTGTGGCGTTGTCAGCCACAGATGTGGCTGAGCTGGAGAAATGATGTGTTCTGATGGAGAAGACATTGCTTTTTGGAGCATTTCAGACAGGGTTTTGTTTGTTTGCTTGGTGAGTTTTTGTTGTTTGTTTTGTTTAATCTGATGTTGGAGAATCCATTAATGAAGAAGGGTAGAGCACTGTAGAGATCATGGGGAGCAAATCAGAAAGGTCAGGCAGGGGACATAAACCACCTCCATCAAGACAAATAACTTGGTGAATCTGGGGGGCTTTCTCAGTCTTATATAGCATTCTGACACAAAAGAATGTCTGGGTTGAATACCGTGACTTTTGTGTCTCTTGGTAATGGAGCCTGGCAAAAGTCCGAAGAACTGACTAGGTTGGAATAAATTAGTAATTAAAAATGGCAACAATGTGGCATGCTCGTGATTTGCATCCTCCCTGGTTTCATACCTATGATTCTTTAGCGGCAGATGTCTGTGAAGTTATCGCTAGCACACTGAGGAGTGTTTATCCTGTGCCCAACCCTGCATTTCTATGGAGAGCTGCATGTAGCCTTAGGAGTCATAGTGGTGGGAGAGGCTGTGAAGAGCTAAAAAGGGTTAATGCAAGTGTTTTCCATGTTTTTCTTAGGTCCTCCAGCAAGACATGATATAAGTGGTCTGATTTGCTTTCTTTAAAAGCCGAGCTTTATGTATGGGTTTTAGGATATTTATTGAAACAAATTTACTGTCTCATTCTACTTTTTCTTCCCCCTCATTGTGTGCGAGTGTGTGTATTTAATTAAACTTTGTCAATAAAAGCCAGGTCAGCTTTTGATTCCTTTCAATTTCTGCTCCAGATGTGTAAGCACAGTAATGCAGTATTCACTTTGAAAGCATTTCTGAAGAAAGTTATGACACACCCAAAATACTTCCAAAACTTTATTTTTTCCTTTTTAAAATCAACATTTGGGGCTTAATCCATTCTCTGCAAATTCCCAAAATGTTCTATCAGGAATTATGCTCTTGGAAAATATGCATTTAAAGAACAAATGGAAATTGCACAAACAACTACAACTTTGTATCAGCTATAGTGCCATTACTCATGGAATCATAAAATGGTTTGGGTGGGAAGAGACCTTTAAAGATCATCTAGTCCAACCGCTGGCCATGGGCAGGGGCATCTTTCAGTAGATCAGATCACTCAGTGCCCTGTCTGACCTGACTTTGAACACTTCCAGTGACAGGACATCCACACCTTCTCAGGGCAACTATTCCAGTGTCTCACTACCCTCATCATAAAATTTACTCCGTTCTATCCAATCTAAATCTACCCTCTTTTATTTTAAAACCATTTCCCCATGTCCTGACTACAGGCCCTGGCGAAAAGTCTTTCTCCATATTCCTTGTAAGCCCCACCCTCTTTTATGTATTGAAAGATCACAACAAGGTCTCCCCAGAGCCTTCTATTCTCCCCACTGAATAATCCAACTCGTTCAGCCTTTCTTCAGAGGAGAGGCATTCCAGCCATGCAATCATTTTTGTGGTCCTCCTCTGGACCCCCTCTAACAAGTCCCTGTCTTTTATGATAGGGACCTGAAAGCTGGCTGCAGCACTCCAGGTGGGGTCTTAGGAGAGCAGAATAGGAAGGGAGCATCGCCTCCCTCGCCCTGCCGACAGTGCTTTTTTGATGCAGCCCAGGTTATGATTGGCTTTATGGGTTGCAAGCACACATTGCCAGATCATATCCAATTTTTCATCCAGTGGTATCCCCAAGTCCTCTGCATGGCTGCTCTCAATCCCTTTATCAGCCAGCCTGTCCTGATGCTAGGGATTACCCTGGCTCAGGTGCAGGACCCTGCATTTAACCTTGTTGAACTTCATGAGTTTGGCTGTCTTTAATCACCTCTTTGTCTTCCAGATGCTTTCACTTAACTTCCAAGAGGATCTGTTCCATGATCTTACCAATCACTGAGGTGAAGCTGTCTGGTTCCAGTGGGACTGGATCACATTGATTAGTCCCACCAAGTTTCAGCGATCATAGCTTTCCATCTACACAATGGCTGCCAACTCCTACTTTTTGTTACTTATGCTGTGTGTATTGATACAGAGACACTTCAGTTGTATCATTGACAATGTTACCTTTTTAGAGGAACAAGCCCTAATTCCATTAAGGCATTTCACAGGTGTTTCCCTGTTGGTACATAACATATCAACACCCCCTGACTCTTCTCTCTTATTCCAAACTCTACCCTCTTCCTCTGCTAAGTCTAATTTAAAGCCCTTGTTACAGGTCTGGCCAGCTTTTCGGTGAAGATGCCTTTGACCCACTTGGTCAGGTGACTCCCATCAACTCCCAACAGACTTGGCTTTTCAAAAGTAGATCCGTGATCACAGAAGCCAAATCCTTGAGTATGGCACCAACTGTGCAGCCAGGCATTCACCCTTTC
Organism: Oxyura jamaicensis; assembly: GCF_011077185.1. Lineage (NCBI taxonomy): Eukaryota > Metazoa > Chordata > Aves > Anseriformes > Anatidae > Oxyura > Oxyura jamaicensis. The sequence goes on from NC_048894.1 coordinate 49,211,815, forward strand.
AGTTTGTCTCCTTCTTGAACCTCTCCCTCTGGCTGGAGGGACAGAAGAGAATACCACTTGTGCTCCTGATCCTAACCTTGCTCCGAGGGATTTATAGTCTCTTCTGATTGTTCTAAGTTGCCTCGTTGCAGTATCATTATACATGGAATAGTAGGACTGGATGTTAATCTGTAGGTTTCACCAAGCTCAGCAGCCTTCCAGGGAGTTCACAATGCAAGCTTCTGGTAGGCAGCAAAGTTCTCTTGAGAAATTATCTGGACAGCAAGTAGGTTGGTGCTTCAGTGCCTCTCAATAGGGAGTCTCCAGGTACGGTTACCTTATGTGCTTTTCTTGTGATGCTGGTTCTCACGCATGCAAGTAGGTAGATCAACATTATATGATTGGCTTTTCTTGGATCCTTTCTGTCTCTCTCTTAATTCTCCAACCCCAGAGCATTTTGTCTGTTATACAGGGGCATATAAGGGAATGGGGGAAGGTTCTTCCACCCTGAGCAGAGACGAGGGTCCAGTCTCCTTTATCTTGTGAGTTGTGTCAGTCAGCTCAAGAACAGATTTGGGCTTTCCTTCCCCTTGCATAGCCTTAAGACAGGGCTGTCTCTTAGCCAGAGACAGTGCATAATTCCTTATATCGATCTGCTCACATCCCCAAATACGGTGCTGCCTGCCTGTTGGGCTCCTCTTGTAACATATCTAGTTGTTGAAAGGGTTCTACCAGCTGGGCACACTTGCAGCTATGATACCTATCCACTGCTGTTTTCAGGTGCTAGAGCAGCTTCCAGATAGCAGAGCTCTATGCAACCCGAAGCTCTGGACAGCTGTTTTAATCCTTGGGAGATCTGTTTGGGTGGAGATGTGAGCACAGGTTGGCTGTAGTGCTTCCGTTTGGATTTCAGCCACAGCCTTGTGGCTGTGATGCATGGCCACCATTTTCTTTCAGCAGGTCACAGTCTTCTATAGTTTCAGACTTCTTAAGAAACTTTCCTTCCATGTTCTTTGATAACTTTTCACAACCTGAAGGGCATTAATTTCTTCTGTTGCAACATCTTTCTCATATTCTTTGTGTTTCTTCTGCAGGAGCTGGGAACTCGAATACTTGACTGCAATAGATTTGATCTCCCCACCAAATGCTGAGATCCAGGGCTTCACACCACATACAGGCCTCTCACATACAACAGGAATACATTCCTCTTACAGTAAGAAGACTCAACAGGACAAACTTCAGCCAGCCCATAGTATTATGCTCTATATTCTCTGCTCTCCAGCTTTTTCTTCCACAGCATCTTTCCTTTACTGCTTCTGCTAAATATCTAGTGTGCCTTTGTCTATGAACTTATCTTCTGGTACATGTCAGTGCAGTCAGCATCCTTCAGTTTTATGAAGTCAGTCACTTGTGTGTTGGGTTTGTTTTATGTTTTTGAAGCCTGGTGCTGAAGCCTAGGAGATGGTTCTTTCAAGGAATTTAAAAGAAATTCTCCCACATGGACACACTTACTGTGGGCTTCAATCTTCAGACCAGTGGCAAGCTCATGTACCATGAGAATATCTGCACGATTTGTCTAAATATTTCTCACTCTTAACAAGTAAGAAACTAGTCTAATGTTTCTTATTGATTAAAGCCTTACCAAGTTGAAGCTGCTTACTGAATTCTGTTCTCTAGATGACACTGACGTTTTAGTGGCTAACAGTATTTTTAGCTGTGTTTTGAAAGCTGGATTTTTGAGCAGCTTCTAGTTCTACTGGTTTAATTCTTCCATATTCTTGGAAGGAAAAGTCTTTCATCATACATAATACCAGGCTTGCTATTAGTATGAAACTTGCACCAAAGTTTAAAATAACAGTTTCTGGCTGTATGAATTTGTGATATCACATGTTAGTGTCATTTGGCCAACCATGATTTTGTCAAGAATTTAGGAGTGAATATAGCAAGCCTTTATCTTGATTCAGTGTAATATTTATTTCTAGAAATACCACTTTCCTAGAGCATGTCAGGTAGAAGGAGGGGGTAGGAAAGTTAACTCTTAAGCTGAAAACACTATGGCAGAATTCAGGACTGCTGCTAGCTTTCTGTTTTGGGTTATGGTTTAAGCAGGTACTCAGTCCTCACATTTCCACACAATTTTCTTCTATGCACAGAGATTGCTGGCAACAGATGTGGTTGTTTTTATGTTGACTTTTTTCATGGTTTGTTGCAGCAGTTTGTTTAGACTATTCTAATGTTCTTCAAATAATTTTCTTAGGCAAATTTCCTATTACTCTTTTAAACCTCATGTGAAACTGGTTTTGCCCCTCAATATACTGATAATGGGCTGTAGTCAGCTTGAGCATTTAGATGGCAGTTACAAAATGACAACTACTTTAGTCTTTTGAGCCATTTTTATGAGGATTTAGAGAGGAAAACCTTCCTATGAAAGGAAACAGGGTAGAAGTGAATTAGTTTCTTAACATCAGCTATTGCCTATTATTGATCCGTAACTAGAATACTACTCCCATACCTCTGCAGCAAAGAAAAAGCTATTTCATACAATTTTTAGGTCCTGAACTCCCCATGGCAACCTTGAAGCTGATAAATAAAATTAAAAACAAACAAAACTTTATTTTGTATACGCTACGAATCAAGTGTAGATGAGCCACAAATCAGTAGTTTGTCTCTGTATGGAAGCACTTCTCCCTGTGGATGGATGGGTGAGCTATTGCAGATTTTTATGAAGAATCAGTTTCTAGAAAGTGTTACCTATTGCAAATGAGAATTTATTGTAATTGGAGCTATTTCTGAGCTGAAACTATTACGTTTATGTAACTATTAATTAAATAAAAAATAAAGTTTTGTCTTTACTTCTAGGAACTTGTTTTAGACGTGGTGTTGTGTATTGGACTAGACACTCAAGCTGGACTGAGAGACAAGCTTCATAGCATAGGTTAAGTCTGTAGTCACAAAAGCAGTGTGATATCTGATCCTTTGCCTTGCTATTGACAAAAGCAAAAAGGTATCCTTTTGCAGAAAGATGGCATAATTCAGTACATCAGGAGCATAAAAGCTCTTTTACTGCAGCTCACAAAGTTTCCACGTTCTGCTTGTCCTTGGTGTAATTGGCTGTACATGAGTATTCACCAGCTGTCTTGAGCGTGTGGCCAAGTTTTGTCATTTATTCTATAGCAAATGCAGTACTTGACTGTTTGTAAGTACAGTGGCTGCTTTGTGATAATCAGTGGTGCTAGCATGCAATATAACCCAAAATATCACTGTAAGCTAGGGGTAGATTATGCTGCCTGTTCCTGAATGTGAAAAGAATCCATGCATTGGTGTCTATAAAGCTTGTGCTAAGTCATGATGATAAAAGGTACTGGGAGATTCAAGTGTCTTTCCCTAAGGATAAACACACCATAAAAGCAACTTTTAAAGCGTATTTGGATATATGGTGTCATGGTGTATGTTGCATTTCTTACATTCATAAACTTGACGCCTACAAGAGAATACAGGTTGCTGAATGGGTTGATCAGACACATAATGTCCCGTCCTTTCCTGAAGAACGGAATCTGCCCATTTGTTATTGCACTGTAAATCTTAGTAGTAGCAGCAGCCTTCCCCTGAAGTAGGTTGCTGAAATCCTCAAATGTGTGCAACAGGAAGCACAGCAGCAGTTCTGCTAAGGTGCTTCAGAATTCAGTGGCACAATGAAAAAAACTGTTTGCTACATGTTCAGACCAACTTCTCATGTCTGGAAGGCCCTAGACAGAAATTCTGACAAGGAACACTAAACAAGTGCTAAAATTTTACTTAAACCTTCTGAACACCACATGTAAATCTTTGTAAGCTTTCTATAATCAGTAGGGCTAGGATAAAGGACATGATCAGTTATACATAAAACTGCCAGTTACAGTGAGATGGTTATTTCAATACCAAATTAACTGGAAATGTTTATTTTTTTAAAAAATAAAATCTTGCAAGATTGCCCAATTCCCAGTAATATGTGCCTGTTGGTTTTAGAACAGTATTTTACAATTTGCAAACCATTTGCATTCTGCAAAGCTTGATTATGAAAACCTTCAATCATACAAGCATAAAATGTGTTTTTAAAAATTACCAGGGAAATTTAATAGGCCACAGGATTCTAGCCTGCTTAAGCATTTACTTAAATGCAAAGATCTTAGCAATAAGTGGTAATGAAGAACAAGAACCAGCTGCTCAAAATTAAATACTAGATATTGGTCAAACTTGAAATACCTTTGAAATACTTGTGAGTAGCACTGGTTATCTTGGTTATCTTTTTTTTTTTTTTTTTTTTTTTTTTTTTTTT
>NC_048894.1:49216208-49265885 GCF_011077185.1 Oxyura jamaicensis
TATTTTTTTTTTTTTTTTTTTTTTTTTTTTTTTTACCTCTACTGGCTTGGTGTTACCAAGATCAGGAGCCATCTCGCTTATAAACAGCTAAAGAACACCTAAAGAATATCTGAATGCAGAGAAGTATCTTTTTTTTCCAGTGCTAAGGTTGGCACAACAAAATTTCTGTGGACATCTGAGGGACTGAACATAATGTAGTGTGGTGGTTTTACTCAGGTGGGCAGCCGAGCTTCACCACAACCAGTCTCTCACTCCCCTTCCTCAAAGAGGAGCAGGGAGAAAATAAGATTAAAAGGGCTCAAGGGTTGAGATAAGGATGAGGAGATCATGCAGTAATTAGGCAAAACAGACTCAGGGTAGGGAGACTGTAAGATTTATTGCCTATTACTAACAAGATAGAGAAGTGAGAAACAAAGGAAAGAAACCAAAAGCACCTTCCCCCCCCAATCCACTCTCTTCACCCCAAGCGGCACAGGGGAATGGAGGAATGGAGGTTACGGTCAGTCTATAGCGCTTCTCTGCTGCTCCTCAATCACTCTCGTCCCCTGTGCTGTGGGGTCCCTCCCACGGGATGCAGTCCTTGCTGAACTGATCCGGCGTGGGCTTCCCACAGGCAGCAGCTCTTCAAGAACTGCTCCAGATATGGCTCTGTACCACAGTGTCCATCCCTCAGGAGCAAACTGCTCCAACCTGGGTCCCCCACGGGCAGCAGCTCCTGCCAAGTCACCTGCTCCTGCGTGGTCTCCTCTCCACAGGCTGCAGGTCCGGCCCGGAATCTGCTCCGGCAGGGCTCTTCCACAGGCCGCATTCTCCGTTGGTGCAGGGCCACCTGCTCCACCGTGGTCTCCTCCACAGGCTGCAGCGTGGAACCCTGCTCCACCGTGGTACTCCATGGGCTGCAGGGGGACATCCTGCTTCACCATGGTCCTCACCACAGGCCACAGGGGACTTCTGCTCCGGCGCGTGGAGCACCTCTCCCTTTCCTTCTTTGCTGACCTTGGCACCTGCAAGGCTGTTCCTCACTCCTCTCACTCTCCCAGCTGCTGTGTGAGGCACAGCGTTCTTTTTTTTTTTCCCCTGTCTTAAATCTGCTCTCACAGAGGTGCAAAACAACATCACTTATTAGCCTGGCTCTGGTCAGCAGTGGGGACCTTGGCAAACATGGGGCAGCTTCTAGATGCTTCTCACAGAAGCCACCCCTATGGCCCCCTGCTACCAAAACCTTGCCACGTAAACACACTACATGTAGTTACTGTCACTCTTGTCATTTCAAAAGTAAATAAGGTAATGAACCACACAATCCAGTGCTTTCACAGAAGTTATTTATTAACTGAAAACATTTTTCCGTCACAGTCTTAGTATCCAGAAACTGCTGAACTATCACAAATGTAATCAACATAACTGAGGTGTAAGAATTCAAGTATATGTTTTGTAAAAGAATCACAGCTTTTGCTTTAAAGACAACTTCAAGATTATTCTGTGCTTACTGATGTAGACATCACTGACACAAGGATGCTGTGCTGGAATCCTACCACAATCTAATCTCGACAAAGGCTTTTTTAAAGCCTATATACCTCAGTAATTATGTTTTGTGCTTGTTATCAGGCATAGTAAAAAAAAAAAAATGCTAAGAAAAAAAGTAAACATTTACTCATTAATTTTAAGTGCTATTCTTAGAAATACATCAAAATTTTAAATGCACCAATGCATCAGATCACTACTTTTTACAATTAATAGAGCAGCCAGCTACAAAGTTTATCCTGCAACTGCACTGTCCCAAGAAGTACACCTACATTCAGAACTGCACTGTCATATAGCAGTAAATGAGGTAACTTTGACCTCATACTGCAGATCACATGCAGACAATTTTAAGTCTGCAATTAAAGTGGCAGATCCTCCAACCTGTGTACAACATCCACAACTGTGCCTGCACCACTGTATTATTGGTACCCAGACACCAAGTTACAACCTTTCTCAGTCTCCGTTACACTTTCCAGTAAGAAATAAACAATGTATTGGCTGCCAAAGCTGGCAAAGAGCTCCCTGTTCCACATCCACGTATTCCCTAAATTCAGGAAGACTATGTGCTCAGTAGTGTAATCTCAGAAGTTGGGTAGAAGGTTTCTTGCTATTTCTTTAGGTAGAAGAAGGCTATCCTTTTTTGTTCTTGAAAAAAAGACAAACGTACTGTAACTGATAACAGTATGAAGTCCTTATTATCTTAAATGTGCATTTATTTTTGGTGCATTGGAAATGCCTAGAAGGCAGTAAGTGTTCTTTACCTGTCCTTCAACTGGCAGGATGCACACATACACATTTACTGACAAGTAACGTGTTACATACAAACAACCACCTGGTCTCAAGTGTTAGATAAATATAAACATAATAAAGTATTTAGAAATTACGAGCAGCAGTCAATGCTACCTCATGTGCGCTTTAAAAAACCCTGTGAAACTCAGCTCTGGCTCTTCTTTCATAAAAGTCTTATGGTACCTGGTACCTTTTTGCTTCATTGGATAAAACAAAATAGCTCATTTCATAGGGTACATTCATTAGGAAGAAGTGGTATGTTACTTTCTATTTTTTTTCAGTAATTAATGGGTAAAAATCCCACCAAGTAATTTAATGACAGGAAACAAAATTTCTTCTCCTTAGTCTCTGCAGCGTTGATTTATTTGCCAAGCTAGCATTGCACTTTTTTTAAAATGCTTCAAGTCTCATTGAAATAATAACACTTAAACAGTACTGTTTGTTTCCTATTAAGGATTCTTTAAATTATCCTTAAAGATGACGATTAAAATAGTGAGCTAATGGGTAAAAGTTTTACCTCTAATCATTTTTATTTAAGTCCTTATTAGACCACAACTTAGCCAATTTTAAAGGGTTTTGTACCTTCCTCCTTAAAGGTTATTCTCCTGTGTGACCACAAATCTGATTCAAGGCACAAAGCCCAGAGGAACTGAACCATCTATCTGCTCCTGTTCTTTGGAGGTGTTGGGTAACATTCTAGATGCTGAGCAACATTTACATCAGTGACCTTCCTTCTACAAGAGGGCATTCTTTCCGCAGAAGGGAGTTATGTGTATCATCACATCACCACTTGGGATTCATTCATACAGCCCTTTCAGTGTCCCCTGACAACTCTACAAGTTATTCCTGCAACCATGCATCTTATCTTCCTACTACTACTCACTAAGCCAGTGGCTCTTTGTCCTTTGCTGATGTTTTCCCAGGACAGCTGGGACTCTCGTACATACCAGACAAAGACATTTGATCCCAAACCAAAGCTGTTAAGCACAAATTACAGCTCTCTGCTCAGAAGCCCAGAGCTGAACAGCTGGCAGCTCTGCAGCCAGCATTAACATGCACTGACAAAGCTGTACGTTCACCTGCACGAACTCCTAGCAGTTGCTAAAAGACACTCCTCACCTTTCATAAGCATCAGATTATCCCACATTTAAAAAGGGACATGCCTGCTTCTAAAAGAAAGTTACATAACCATATTAGAAAATGTTGGTATTTACACAAAACTCTAAAGGGAGTCTGCCATCCTCAACATTTCCCACGTCCTACACACACTGAAGCAGGCAACAACAAATGGTAGTCAGTTTTCCCCTTGACACAGGCTATGATCTATTTTCATAATGCAGAAGTCTCCAAGTCCTCTCAACTACACAGGGGTAATCTAAGGATAACAAATGTGCATTCCTCCCTACTCCTTGTTAGAGATAATGGGCACTGTGATCACATTGCTGAAAAACGATGTACAAACATGTAAAAACATGTGGCAGCACAGCATGTTGTATCTCTACGCATACAGAACAGGGTTACTTAGTTTTGAAGAAGGTAAATGTTGCATTCACAACATAATTCTGGTTCAAAAAGCTTTTAAAACTACAACATTCTTTTCCAGAATGTCGGGACTGTGCTTTCTGAAGATTGTTATAAGCCTCCAAAGCAGACGTATTTTATTTCTAAGTATTCATCAATGCCATACTTCGAACCTTCTCGTCCTAAGCCAGACTGCTTCACCCCACCAAAAGGACTCTCCACTGAGGAGACTATGCCTTCATTTACACCAACCATTCCAACTTCCAGCTGCTCTGCAACTCTCCAGATCTGAGCTGGATCTTGGGAGTAGAAATATCCTGCCACGCAGAAACAGAGGTACAGAATGAAAAAAAAATCAGAAGGAACAATTGCAGAAAACTGAAAAAGATACTTCTTGACACAATGTCCATCATTTCATTAGAAATTGTTACCCCCTTAACACTGAATCTTATAAAAAATCTCAACAATGTATTTATCTGAAAGAGAGGCATACCTGCTAAACCCACACTGGCTGCATTTGCTATAGCAATAGCTTCTTCTTCAGTCTCAAATCTGTCAATATAAAGAAAAAAATAGAAATGAGGCCTGCAGTTCATCTACCATCTTGCTCACTTACTGCAAAGAAGCAGCATTATCAGAAACAAGTCATGTGCAGTTTTTTCCAAAAATGTATTTTCAGTAACTAATTTAATTTTCATTTTGCAGCAATGGAGGAGTTTCTACCACTTACTTTAAATTAAAGTACAGTTAAATAATTAGGATTGCTTTTATCCTCCATAGATACTGGTAGCTAAACCTTGACTTCCTGTGGGTCAGGTCACTCATTTCCCCAACTACATAGGCACTCTCAGCTACGATAGATGACCTACCCTATCATGTTCTTCTGTCATACCCAATCACTCTGGACGGAGGCAGGGAAGGTTTTAAGAAGCAAAAAGAGCTACAGAGCTAAGTCATCCTCAGTCAGGAAAGCAGGGCTAGCAAATCATGACAAATTGCAAGCTCCTGCCTCCCACTTCATTCTGCAAAACATGAAATTTGTGAGGGTTCTGCTCTTACCTGCCCTGGCTTAATTGCTGATGCAATTTAAAAGAAAACCATTTTTGAAAAGCTGCAGAGATATTTAAATCAGGTCAAGAGAGAAACAAACAGGCTAGGTGTGCACAGTAAGTTTCCACATATTTACCCCAGTCTTATTACATGACTTAGCTTAGCAATATGGTTTAGTGGAGGACTTCTTAGTGTTAGGTCAGAGATTGGACCAGGTGATCTTGGAGGTCTCTTCCAACCTAAATGATTCTGTGATTCTTATTTGGCCTCGCAAAAATAACTTTAGGCAAGCAGTCATTCAAATCTTACTTATTGAAAACAATCTTTCGTTCTTTTTTATTGCTGTATTTTAATCTGGAAAATGAATGGTCTTACTTGATAACCGGTGCTAAAGGGCCAAATGTCTCCTCTTGGGTGCAAAGCATTTTTGTTGTAACATTACTCAGTAATGTTGGCTCAAAGAAATTCTTCCCCAAGCTGTGCCGTTTCCCTCCAGTCACAATAGATGCTCCTTGAGAAACTGCATCATTAATATGTCTCTCGACCTGAAGTATGCAAAACAAAAATCTCAAGGTTAGGACTTAAAAATGAACATCAATATACTTTCCACTGAATAAATAATACCCTGCAGTACTAAAGAGAAGACTTTGAAGAGAGGTTTATACTTTGCAGAAGACTATTTGCAATGTTACTTAAAATTTCTCTTGAATTAAACTGAGTATGGCCTCAGTGTCACATACATTCACCTCTTCTACTGAAATGAAAGGATTGCAAATAACATGAGAAAGGTCTTTGCAGGACTGAGCAGTACACCTGATATCCATGATCAGGGACTGTCCAAACAGAAGTACATGACTGTCATTTGAAGAGAAAGACAACAGAAGTAAGCTTTCAAGATGGTACTGGCAAAATCATTTCCCACTCCTGTACAACTACAATTAGTAAATTAGTTAAATACAGTTCCAAAGTTACGTTATGGATCATGAAAAGGAAATAAAGGTATTCAAAATGAAATCTTTTATTTGTACCTTTTCTACTGCTTTTTCATTAATTAGTGGCCCTTGGGTAGTATTTGCATCAAATCCATTTCCAACACGTAGCTCACTCCTTATGGCTTTAGCAAACTTTTCCACAAATTTGTCATGGATTCCCTTTTGCACCAGGAAACGGTTTGTACAAACACATGTCTGAAAATACACATGAAAAGGAAAAGCAAACAGTAGTTTATATTGTGTTTCGTTACGAATTCATTCTGGCCTTCATGCCACAATATTACAGAAACTACAGTTACTACAGTTACTGCAGCCTACTTTGATTACTACAGTCTCTCCAAAGTAACAGCCATTTACCTTTCTATGTCCATGCAAGTATGAAAAAAGGGATTTTACTATGTTGTTATTTGGACTTGCTGCTTGATAACTGGCTTAAATGCCCAGAGCCATGTGTGGCCCCAAGCATTTCTCTCTTCACAATGAATTTTTCTATGCTTTCCTTTTACATAAAATAGTTTATTTATACAGCTTAAATTATACATACAGCCCTTCTCCTTCCAGAAACAAAGACGAAATGGTTACTCTTACCTGTCCTGAGTTTCTAAACTTAGAAGCAAGGGCTCCTGCCACAGCACGGTCCACATCAGCACTGTCAAACACTATAAAAGGAGCATGCCCTCCAAGCTCCATGGAGACTCGCTTCACGGTGCCAGCTGCATGCTTCAGCAGTATCTGAGGAAACATGGAAACCTGTACCTCTACCAGAGGTAAACTACGGAACCACAGAGCTTACAGATGAAAAGCTACCTCTGGTAGGAAGTTAATCTGCACCTTCTCTTTAATGCCAGGCCATCTTTTTTGTCCCATCACAAATATAAGGACTAATTTTGCTCATTAAAATCTTTAGAGATCACAATCTGGCCAAGAAATAATGAAGAAAAGGATTTTCATCAACTTCAGGTCAGGCTTTTATACACTGATATTGTCACTTGTTTGCTTGTTCACTTCCCTTTCAATAACAAAAATCTTGACTAGTCTTACAATTTTCCAATATGCAACAAAATTTGGGATTAAGATTTGCCTTAGGTACCCCTTCTGTGTAAGGGCATTGCATAGAGTTCTATCACCCTTGGCCACACTGCAGCTTTTTTGATTTCACTGGGGACTGATGAGCAAGACTGCTTGTTGATTAAGGCTGGTACAAAAAGTTGATACAAGAGATGTAAGGGTCTCGCTTCTCTAAGAATTTCTTTCAGCTACAGAAGCCATTCTCAAACAGCACCTTTGAAATTCAGTTTCAGCATTCCTATTAGCATGTTGTCACAGCATTATATGTAACACGAGCATCTTATACAGAACCTTTCAGGTTATAATTTAATGAGGGACGATTATGCAGAATAGACATCCTTCTATGAAGCACTGACACTGAAGTAAATAGGCAGTATCTGAACAAATACACATTTATTTGGACTATCTGCATACAGTAGCCAGAGAAGAAGGCTCTGTTTTGGAAGCACGCACTTTCCCCTACCTTTCCAGTACAACCACAGTAATAATCTTCAAGGATATTCTGTGCACTTATGTACCTTTCCTGTTTCAGTGGAGCCAGTAAAAGATATTTTGGCTACCAATGGATCAGTGCACAAGACTTCCCCTACAGCCGGTGCCTGTTGTCTGGAACAAGGAATAACGTTATACACTCCTGCTGGAATTCCAGCCTGGTTTGCAAGCTGCAAGAAGAGAAACAGAATTTGCATTATCAGTGCATTTTGTATTAGGAAGACTCCCTTTATGTTTATTGTTTTGACAAAATCAGTCTGCAAGCCAGTAAGAGCCCAAGCTGCACAGCACAGCTAACAGATGCCACGTTGTTAAGAGTGCAGCTTCACTCACGTTTAAGCTGTCTGTCATTCAAAGTAGCCAAAGGAAGGATATAAAGATGTTTCTTGTGGCTCAATGGCCAGGTCTGCTTTCAGGCTCTACACCACAGGCAACTTCAAAATGACTTAAAACCTCTGGATCAAATCAGCCAACTTGCCCTTTCTTCATATATGAAGTTGGCTAGAGCTACCAGCAATGGCCACCTGACTCCCTATTTACAGCTCTTATTTACAGCTTCAGTCCATTATTAATGTAAAGCCTAGCATAAAAGCTCACCTCTCCAAGAGCTAATGCAGATAACGGTGTATCCTCTGCGGGTTTCACTACTACTGTACAGCCAGCTGCCAGAGCTGCACCAACCTTCCGCGTAATCATAGCACTGGGGAAGTTCCACTAGGACGAGAGAAGAGAATAATCAAACTTGAGGAAATCTTGCCTCCTGTTTTTGTAGAAATAATAAGGGTTTTATGCAGTTACGTGGTAGTCTAAACAGACCTGCATGATGTGCTTTGTCCTAGGTGAACATTTCAAAGTACTGCCAATTCAGGAAGAAGCAGGCACAGGACAGAACTGAAACTTTACAGTGATATTTCCAGAGGCAAGAGGAGCTGTAAGGCCCCATGCTGGGGGCTGAGCTGAAAACCTCCGTATGATCTGAAAAAATCAGCTGTACTTACTGGGGTTATAATAGCTGCCACTCCCACTGGCTGTTTCAGCACCAGGATTCTTCTGTCTTTTGCAGATGCTGGAATGACATCACCATAAACTCGGCGAGCTTCTTCTGCAAACCATTCCAGAAATGAGGCAGAATATAGGATTTCCCCCTGTGCTTCTTTCAGAGGTTTTCCCTTTGATTAAATCAGATTGAAGATACACTGTAAGTGGCAGACTGAAGCAATACAAATAAATTTAGGTCATTTCAGAGTTCTTTTCAGAGCGCTTTATAATCCTGCATCACATACACTGCAGTCTCTGGAAAGGATTTGATATTATTTCACCATCAATAGCTATGTGGTTTCAACATACAGTCATTATGTAGCCAGCGCTTTGACTGTGGTGCCCAGATTCGTACCTGGACTAGATAAGGAGCTGGGACAGCCTTTTTTACAACTTTGTAAAGTGTTATTTGCAAACTCTGCAGTTTGTAAATACACCATTCTGAAGAAGATACAAATCATGGCAAAAGTTACAAGTTTATGTCAGGGACCATTGTTTTGGGGTGTATTACTTTGCACCACCCACCTCCAGGTCTGGCCCTGTGGACCAAGCGAGCATTAGCTGTTGGAATGCAACAGAGGAGCTGCTGTGGTACCTTCCAGCATAGCTTTACTCAAAAGGATGCCAGCCTGTGAATTTCCAGACTGCTCTGTGGTGCAAAGCAAAACACGTTAAGTGAGCGGGAGATATGCTTTAAGGGTACGGTCACTCTGATCCCAAATAAGACATTGATGCAGACATAACTCATTACCCCCACATACAAGTTTCAGTGAAATCTCTTTCACTTGAAGAGGCCAAGTCACAGATGCTGTGCATCAGGTTAACAAGGGATATTGTAATTATTGCAGTTATTAATTACTTGTCAGATGGCTTCCCCGTCCTTAAAAGATAGAGAATGCAGTAAAAAGAAGCCTCCAAGAACCACAACATATGATCCTCAGCAATGCTTGTTCTTCCTTATTATCAGGACTGTATTTCTGGACACATCCTTTCTAGCTACTTAGTAACTTTGCTTCGCTACATACAATTAGACATAAGTTACAAAATCTAACAATTTCAAGCAATACAAGAGATGAAAAAAAATGTTATTTTTATTTTTATTTCACATACTAAGGGACAAAAACAGTGTTTATGTTCTTTTCCATTTTTAAATGCATGAAACTGAAAATAAAAAACCACAATGATTTCTGCCATTAAGATGACAGTTTAGGTTTCTGTATGCCTCTGCACAACGTAGGTCTGATTCCAGCTGGGTTTCTAGGTACTATAGGTATCAAAATAGCGCACTGTAAGTGTGTAAAAAAGGTGATGTTTGAAACATTATCCACTGGCCTAGCAGAGCGGCATGAGTGCATAACGAATAGCCTCGGCTCAACTACAACTTTAAATAGTATGATAAATAGCGACATGGTGGCTAACTGGTGCAATGCACACTGGGTGTTCTGAGAGAGTTCATTCTCATCTCAGCATCCATATGTTATGCTTCCACATCAGACAAACGTTACCACAGTAAACTAGCAGTTTTCACAGATCTGGAGCTTGGAGATGTGTATTTTAACACTTAGGATTCCCGAGTATCTTTCTGGCCTTAGGGGATGTTTAGGGGTATTCCTCATGTAAGGGTGACCAGAACCGCTCGGCAGCGCAGCACCAGAGCTGTGGGGCAAAGCGGCTCCCACTCCCTCACTCACGTTTTCCGCCGTTATGATCGCGGCCAGGTCGTCCCTCCTCTCCACCATCAGCTCGTACCACCTGCGGAGGAGGGCGCTCCTCTCCTGCGGGGACACGGGGCTGCGTTGTGCCGCGGGTGGGCGCACCGAGCCGGGCCCACTCCCGCCCGCGCTCCCCCGGCCCGCCGCTCACCTTGGCGGGGAGGCGGCCCCAGGCGGCCCCGGCCCCATGCGCGGCCCTCACGGCCGCCCTCGCCTCGGCCGCGCCGCAGTCGGCCACGGGGCCCAGCTCCTGCCCGCTGGCCGGGTCCCGCACGGCGAAGGCCGCGGGAGCCTCCAGCCAGCGGCCGCCCACCAGCCCGCCCCGCCGCACCAGCCCGCTGGGCAGTGCCCCGCTGCCGCTCCGCGCCGCCGCCCGGCCCGGGGCCGCGGGGGGCTGCAGCAGGAGGCGGCGGCGAGCGGCGGCGGCGAAGGAGGAGGCGCGGCGGGGCAGGAGGCTCGACATGGCCGCACGGCTCGGCACGGCTCCGGGGGAGGAGCCGCCGCGAAGCGGGGCGGGCTGAGGGGAGGCGAGGGCAGGCCGAGCTCCGCAGCCTCCCTGCGGGCTGTGGAAGTCGGGCGGGGGGGCAGCGCACGGCCCCCGGGTCGGGGGCACCTGGAAGGCGGCTGGGAGCCGCAGCGCGGCTCGGTGGCTTCCCACCCCGCGTAGTGTGCTGAGCTGGGTCCTCAGCCCGGGCTGCAAGCCCAGGTGTGCGTGTGGAGATCCTTCTGCGCGACAGGTGCATGAGGTTGTACTGCCTTCAGGCTGGCGTGTGTCTGCTAACGCTGCCTCGGCACCCGGCTTTCATTCGGTGTAAAATCTGGTGTCGAAAGGCATGTGTGCAGTGAGGCACACCTCCTCTGTGAGGATGTCCGTAAGCGTTGTGCTACACGTAGACAGAAACCTCGCTGGTGTTGTGTAGTGATGGCAGCTGCACTGCCAAAACCCCAGAGAAAGTGCAGAACACCTACAGACTACATCTTTTTTATATATAAATTATTTGAAGTAAGATATAAAATGGCCTTCCCAGTACTGCAGTGGTTTGCTCGCTGTGTCAGCAACGTGTCTGAAAGACCAGGCATGTGCCGTAACCTCTGTTTCAAAGGTCACAGTGCTATTGCTCCAGGCGTCCAAAAAACCACAGCCTGAGCCAGCGTATCCAGCATCATGGCTGGTCTGAAGATTTGGTCTGTTTTGATGGCTATACTGTGCAATTTCTGTCAAAGATGTATGCCAAGTGGAATCTCAACGCATGTTGAAATAGGTAAGACATGCAGAATGAATTTTCATGTGTTTCAAATTGCTTGGGAAGAAAAGTAAACTCAGGTTTGTCTGGAAAGCAATGGGAGAGAATAATGTGAAAGTAATGAGCATTCCACATCGTTTTCTTTATATATTTATATATATAAAAATACATGGCATGAATGAGTTGTTTGTTTTTGGTGTTTGAACCTCAACTGTACTGTTTTTGCAAGCAGAGTGCTTGAATCGGTTTGGTTGCGTATTTTTCTGTCTTCTAAAACACAGACATTATGTAACTGGAATTTTTGTGTCTCCAATTCTTACACAAACATGTTTTTGTCTGGAGAAATAAGAGAAATATTTATCTTTCTTAAAATTAATGGATTTTTGTATTTAAATATAAACTAGAGAATAACACAAATCATTTTTGGTTGCCCTGTTTTCAAATATCTATATATTAATTTTGCTGTACCTGCATAAAATAAATAAAATACTAAATGTAATTATGTCTGTGACTAATGTCATGAAAATTTTGTTCTATGTCTCTTCCTGGTAGGTTGCTATCACGTAGCCTAAACAACCTAGGTTTGTAGAAAAATTGAGAGAACTGAGTGAACGTCAAAGTGGAGAAATGTTTCTGTTTTGAATTTCTTATTTGCACGTGTTATTTTTAAAATCTGGTTTCTGCAGTAATTCTTGAGAAAACATTTGTAGGTAGCTGGAGGTTATTCTCAAATGTTTACTCGTAATAGATTTTAATTGACGGTTTTACTTGGTCATTCTTCAGTTTCTGACTCTAAATCCATTGCTCAAAACAGATAGAAAGTAGAACATATAATACTGTATGTATTCAGGTAATCTCACACTCTAATTACTGAATACATGCAAATTTGAACAAGTTAAAAGCTGTAACCCAGAATTCATGGCATTTGTTTCAGACCAAGAGTATGCTCAGTGTACTGAGTCCTGTACCTTTGGTCAGTGTCCTACAAACATTTGCTTTTCTTAATGATATGTCAAGAAGCACACAGTAATCAGTAAGAGAAGCCACACTGCCTGAAGTTAGGCAAACGCATACATCTTTGTAAGCCTTGAGCCCTAATTACTGAATGTTAGCTTCTGAAAACTTGAAATGACATATTCAACAGAATACAGGGTGTTTTCAAGAAATCTACAAAGAGAAACAAAATCTTACAGATCTGATCTAAAGCCATCATTTTAATCCAATCAAGGAAGCATATTACAGAAAACCTGAATTTATATAATGAAGATCTTGGTTGTCTGAGAAATCATGTGTAAGCTTAACTGTCGCATCAGCGTTTACAACAAATATTGTCCATTTGTCTGAAAATGACATTAAAATGGGCTCAGTTCTGGTATTGCTAAAAACTGCAATTTTATTACTGTACAAATAAAATTTCACAATGATAAGATAAAGGAAGATATTGCCAAATCCAAGCACTGAATGTTCCAGAAAAAAATAAAATCAGAAGAGAACTCCTATGACTCAAAACTGGCACCAAAGTCTATCCTGAACACACTCCTGAAAGTACTTTAACATGGTGAAAAGTTCTGCCTGTTCAAAATGTTGATCATGTGCGATGTGCTCGGCAGTGCTGTGTCCTACTTGCCATGGCCTCGTTCTCGGAGGCAGGTTTGAGCAAACAGGCTTTTCTTCCATGCACAACGACAGGGTTGTGTGGCACTGTAAAGATCCCTCCACAAAGTTCATTGTAGAGGTGAGCTGGTGGGATCTGGGCCATCTGAGTAACAAGAGAATTAAGGATGGTAGGAGACAGGAGGGGAAAAAAACTGCAAAACCAATATTTTTTTTTATTATTGTTATTTATTTATTTATTTTTATTACGTAATTCCTGGCTTGTTGCAGGAACAACAAGCTTGTTGCTTGGTCCTTAAGTATCTCTTTGTATCTCTTAAGTATCAATTCGTATAAGCATGGTTTGAAACAGCAGTATGTAAGATTCAAATAATTTAAACTTTTGGTTCTGTCTGTATCTTATTCCAGAATGAAAGTGGATTTTTTTGTGGTTTAATTATTTTGGTAAGGATCACCTTTAATTCAGCATATTCTGGGTCATATTGTCAGGGAAATCAGTCTTAGTTTGAAGTATCTCAAGTGAAGAACAAAACTTGTGTTGGGGAAGGTAAAGAAGATAACCCACGCATGCGGTTTCAACTGAATAATTTTAGAGGCAATGTTGGGTGTTTTTGGGAAAGTGTTAATTGATTGTCCCTGGCATTTAACGTTAATTAGAATGAAATTTCGTTAAAGAAAAGTGATAATTTGTTTAATTCTTTTATTTTGCTTGCTTAATAAGCAGTTTGGCAGTAAGAATGCCCACCTATTCAGTGAATAAATAGCATTATTTACTTTGCTGGCTCTAGATTTTGGTTGTTTTTCATACATGTTAAAAATTAATCAAACTGGTAAGCATGTTGATTCCTGAGGACAGTGAAACTTAAACACAATTCATGTAGGTCCTTTACAGCTAGAAAGTTATGATACATATTCCATGTTTATCCATGTGTATTCCACGTTCCACTGTCAGTAGCTCGATTCAGGACATACAGAGTTCCTTTGGTCACCTTGAGAGCTGGGGTGAGAGAGAGTCTGATGAGACCTCTGTGTCCAGATGTGCCACAGAAACAGCATTTCTGTATTTGGTCCCTAGACTGTCTCACATGCACAGATGTTTTGGAGAAGTAATATTTCCTATGCCTGTGCCGGTTGGCATAGATATGATAATGCAGTATAACCTATTTTTGATCATGAATCTAATAAACCATTGGCCTGGTTACAATATGTATCAATCAATACTTCAATATGTTGTTTTTCAGCACATAGAGCTTTGGAATTTTTCATTTCGCGTGAAGGGAATGTTAATTACAGACAGGTAGGAAGCATATTATTGCTTAACTGTCTACGTCTTTCTTCTGGGTCTTTTTCTGTCTTCTTAACTTTCTTTATAATAAGTTCTGAGTATTATGTGTGTAACTACTGTGCCTAAACTGTATTCTTAACTTTGTTGTTGAAAAATCCAGCAGAGCACTTTAAACATGTCAGCAGTTTTCATAAACACATAAAAAAACCACGTTTTGTGTTTAAAAAACATTTAATGTTATTTCGGACAATGTAAAGAAGACCAATTTATATAACTTGATATTTTATGAAAGTAGATCACTCAAGGGAAGTATTGACATTGTCTCCTATAGACAGCTATGGCAGGTTCAGAGGATGGAAGATAGTAGCTTTGGCTTTGTGTCTAGCCAAGAGGAGGAGGGCACCTTCAGAAGGTGACCAGCAGTATCCAAGTTATATATATCATACAAGTACTTTCCTGAATAGCCTTTGAAGTTACAGTGTGTACTGATTAGTTTGGTTTCACTTAGAAGGATTGAGGGTGGGTTGGGGGTAGGGGTGAGGATGATGATGGCACTGAAATGATGTATTTTACCAAGATAATAGTTGTCTTGCTGGCAGTATTTAAAGTTTATCTTTGACATTGGCAATACACTGTGTTTTTGTGCTATGTAATAGCATTCTGATTCCTTTTCTCACCCCTATCCTGTTCCCAGTTGTTACTAAACCACCAAGATGCATTTCAGGCTGGGAGCATTTATCCTGATGCCTTTTATCCTTCAATCTGCAAAAACGGTAAGAAAAGATTTTTGAGTCCAATATTGTAACAACAGTATCGTTATGTGAAAATGCTACAGAATTTAGTAGGGTTGAAAATAGTTGCATTGTAAAAAATGAAGTGTGGCCAAAAACATCCACCATTTTTGTTAGCATCTTGAGCCTTTTAGTAGAACTTTATAACAATACATTTGAAAACATTTTCAGGAAATAACTTCTGGGTAAATTTAACTGTTTAATATGTACAGCAATATGATGGAAGGATGCTGTTTGACTGAAATAGGTTAGATTACTGAGTACTGACCTGGGGAGGAATTGAGAGGTTAAAAAAATATTTTTTCTAAGTCATAGGAAAAGTGTAGAGTGAACTTCTATATTAGGAAATATTAGCTTCTGCCAGATCAGTCACAAAGATGACAGGAGAATGAAAAAAAAAGTAGTGTGTGACTTGCTGCTAAAGAAAAAAAGAAAGCGACAGTAATGTTTTGTGATCTTTTGACAAGAGGCAATGTACCAAGCTGCACCAGGAAAGGTTTTGTCTTGCTATTAGAAAGAAATTTTTTACAATAGGAACAGTCAATTGCTGGAAAAACTTCCCTAGGGATATGGCAGAATTCCCATTGCTGAAGATTTTCATGATGCAATTGGGCAGTGTGCCAAATAGTTTCACCTTTTCCCAAAAAGGTTCAACCTGATGGCTTTTTGAGATTCCTTCCAACACGGGCTGTTCTATGATTCTGTAGTTCTATCAGTTTAAAGTCTTTCTGTTTCTAGAGTGCATACTGTCTTTTGCCTTTTACTGGTCCCTATTTGAAATCAGTGTCAGGCTTAGTTTTCATGCTTGCAGATCTAAAGACAGCACTACAAAATTAGCATCCTGTTGCTGTAAAGAGTATGTCTAGACTTGCAGCTAGTCCTGATTTTTCCTGATTTTTCAATTCTAATATATCAGCTTGTGCTCATAATCAGCTTCTCCAGCAACATCAGAATTATAAATCAGCCAGCTAGGTCTTGGTACAGGATACTTGCTACCAAAATGTTAAATCTGGATAGTGAGAAATTGGCAAATGGGGCAAAGACAGTCTGTCCCCCAATAAACAAGCTATCAGGATGTGTATGCAGACACCAGAAACAAGGCAGTGATACATAGTTTGTGTGAGGTTATCCGGCCAATTGATTGCTGAGGGTAGGTGGTTTATTTTAGTGGTTCATGCAAATTCAGATCCGTTAAATTCTGAGCATTCTTAGGATCTTTTTTTCTGTTTACTTTATCTTTCATATGTTTTTCAGCTGATTGCTAGGGGCTCCATTTATCTCAGTATCTGTTTTTCTTGCCTCAAACCGCAAAATCCTTATTTGTCTTTCCAAGGACACTTTTCCCTCTCTTTTCTCATCTCTTGATCTACTTGGAGTCTTAAATCAGAAAATGGCAGCTAGACTTCTTGTTAACTCTCCGTCATAGGTTGTTGTTGACCCTTAGCTATCCCAGCTACTGCTTGGTGTATATCCTGACAGGCAGGTTGTCCCATCCCGCATACTAAAGGGGGATCTTCCCTTTCATAGTGTTCTTTTCACTTTCAGATTGCCCCTCTGCTCTGGCATTTAATACTGGTTCTGTCTCGTGTCACTTAACCAAGTTGCTATAACTTGTCATCTACCTGGCTCTGCTAACATTTTATCCCAGACTTTAGTCTCCCTTGCCTTGTTTTTGGGACTGATGTTTTCCTAGGATTTCCTCAATTTCTACCTTAACTTGGTTATTTCTATCTACCTCTTCTTTCCCTTCTGACAGGTTTGATTTCTGCTTATACCGCTTCAGTGACCAGAGCCTCTCTACCTGCAGCCTCCAGTCCGTATTGCTTCAGTAAAGTTGGGGTCCATCTTGCCCTGTTTTTTGTTCAGGCCATGTTTGGACTAAGCAGTCTCCTTAGTCAATGTGGAAGAAATAGGTATCTCTACAGAGCTGACTTATTTGAACTGTGTGCCTCTAGATCAGCATCATAGACATCTAGACTGCCTTTCCGGGCAGGAAACAAACTTGGATGTAGAAGTCTATTCTGTGAATGTTTAATTTTGGTCTAACAAATACCATCCTAAATTCCTTTATGTTACCTAGTTCAGCTACAGTTTAAAATGTCAAGAGGCCAGGAAGTGATTAAATGAACCAAAAGGTATGCTCTCCCAGTTTTAACATTTAATATACCTTAATCTTCTGCAGTACAGTTCTGTCTGAACAAACACATTCGCTCTCTGGCTTGCCCCTGGCCAGCAGGCCAGCAGCAGGCCCCTTTTGGAGCTGGCTGGAGCTAGCTCTGATCTGCCATGGGGCAGCTGCTGGGCTCTGCTCACAGAGGCCACCCCTGCAGCCCCCTGCTACCAAACCCTTGCCATAGTAACCCTACATAACCATATTGTACCCCACCTGTACAATATGAAATTGAGCAAATTTTATATTTTTGTGTGTGTGTGTGTTGGCTTCATGGAGAAAACTTTTTAAAATAATAATAATAATAATAATAAATTAAATATTGATATAATTTTGTTGCAATAGGAATATTCCATGATGTGTCTGAAGACACTCACTGGTCACCATTCCTTAATGCAAGCATTCACTATATCAGAAGGAATTATCCTCAGCCTTGGGAAGAGGTAAGAAAGTTTATTTAACTTTTGAGTTTGTTTTCTACTGATTTAGTTGCCAGCACTTTTTGCTGCCTTCTTCACTTCTTGTTGCAACTTCATTCTTTGGGAAGTACAAAAAAAATACATAATGTTTTTGAATTAAAATGTATGCTGATACAGGAAAACTTGAAATCCTGTTTCCATCTTTACCAGACAAAAAAAAAAAAAAAAAAAAAAGTTACAGTTTCCATATATAATCTATTTATCTTCAATGTGTTCTGGTGCTTATGATATAATTCATAGGTCCGAATTTTCAAATGGTTTTGGTCCTTGCATTATTGCCAGATCTGACTGAATGTTTGCCATTTGAAAACCAGGCCTGGTTTAGAATTCACACTTAGGAAATCTTGGACTTAATCCTGATCTGCTCTTGTTTATGGTATATGAGCTACTTAGAAGAAGAGGAAGAACAGATTGTCAGAAGTGAGAATGATTTTAAAGGTCATATTGTTTTCTTTCCCTTATTGGAGAATTTGCCATTCTCTCTGTGCACAGGAAAATCATACTGTTGGAGCAGCATTTGTAATCATGCACTTCTTAGAATGTAATGAAGTCTGCCTGCCTTTTGATTGGCCCTCAGTGATACTAAACTATTAACCTTCAGGAAGTATGAATTCATCAAAACCTGTGATTAAATTACAGATTTTTAAAAGGTCTCTGGAACTGATAATGATTCAATGCAGAGAAATCTTTTCTGAGGAAATGAATTTTCTGTTGCTTATAAGTTTATTCCAGATAACTTTTCAGTTTGTAGGAATAAAATGAGTATCTTCATATCTGGGCTTTAATCAGGTGCTTTTACAGTGAACAGCACTTGCCCAGGAATGTCTTTCTCTCCTAAACGTGTCTTTGCTCTGTACTCATGGCTGCAGAGGAGGTTCACTCCTTGGAAGTGGAAGAGTTTGTCTCCAGTCCCAAAAAAACACATTTAACTTGAGGTAGACAAGTTGTCCTGACATCAGCCAGTAATTCTATGTTCTTGGACTGTATAAGGTGCCTAAAGGTTGTCAAGTCACAAAAAAAGTTCTCCAGAATCAAGAAATGAGTGCTCAGTGCTTTGTTGTGCTAATCTGTTGGACTGTAAGAGACTCCATTATGTTCTCGTATAATGCACTAACGTAAAATGCTCACCTCTTCTTAAAGACAGGAGTAATATTATTGATGTTACTACATGTGTATTGTTGTTGTATAGGCTACAGAGAAGCTGGTGGCTTTCCTGTTTGGAATTGCCTCACATATGGTGGCAGATGTTAGCTGGCATAGCCTGGGCATCGACCAAGGATTTCTAAAGGCCATGGGAGAAGTAAGCCTGGATTATTTTATTGATGTGACTGGAATTACTGGAGTTGATAGACCAGCTTTGGAGTCTGGTGTGGAAAGAAAACAAAAGCTGGAGCCCTGATTCAGGGAAATTTTCAGAGACATGTAATGTCACAAACTGTAAGAATGAAGTAGGTCAGGTTTGGGACCTGCAAATTTTAGAGTTTCTTGGACAATTTGATTCTGCTCTCATGTTTGTATGGAAGGATGAGTAAAATGAACAGAAAGTTCTTCTTTTTTTTTTTTTTTTTTTCTTCCTCCAGATTGATTTTCATGGTTCATATTCAGAAGCTCACAGTGTTGGTGATTTTGGTAATGTTTCTGTTTGCTGATCATAGATCCTTCTGTTGGGATAACTAGTCCACTTCAGTGGGTGATTCTGGCTCTTACCCTGTGCAATGGAGGAGCCAAGAATGAGTCATATGGACACTGTATTCTCACTCTCTCCTGTAGTTTGTAAAACCCTCCTATCCCTGTCTGTGTGTTCCATGTTTCAGGAGATGCAATAGGGCATATTGGGGCACACTTGTACTGAAAGCCAAAAACATGCTAAGGATGCTAAAAGCTAAATTGAGTCACTTCTCTGATTTTAAATTTGACACCTTTTTTCTTATTCTCTGGAAGTACAAAATACACAGTATACTTTCAGATGAACCATTCATGTATTCTAAATGACAAAGCTTTTTACAGCTGGATACCATATAAAAATAGATAGCATAGCCATAGATAGATCCATTCATACTGTTATCTATGTTAGATACTCTTGTGTTTGGTTTCTTGAGTTTTGATTTTAATTTTTTATTCCTCCATCTGCAGGAGGAGATGTACTGAGTCAGTTTGAGCTGGACTTCAGTTATCTGGCATCAAATTGGTAAGAAAATCATCTTCAGTAGAGGTTAATTTCTTTAACAATTACTTCTGCTTATTCTGTATTGTCACTATGTTTTAATAAAATGCTGTCCTTCTATATCTTTCACTCCAACCCCTTGCAACTGTTGGGATTTTCCTGTTTGGTATTCCTCATATATGTATTTCCTGTTCCCTGACATAAAAAACTGGGGGGACAGAAGAAAAAATAGTTTTACATGTAGGAACACAGCAAGAAAGATTTATTTATTTTTATCTCTGAAAGGAGTTATAAGTAATTATAGATAAATAATCAATAAAAAAAAGTTTGCTGGAATGTCCTAGCAATTATTTAAATAACTCAGTGGTAATATCTCACTTAGATTTCCATTTAAATTTTTGGACATTGAGGATATTTATGGCTACAGGTGCTGAGGAACTCAGGTTTTAAAAGCATAAAAACAAGCAACTATATATAGATATAGATGTTGTTTCTCTTGTAGTTTTTAACCAACTTTTTAAAATTACATACTTTTTTCTGCTGACAAAGTAGGTCATTTGAGTCTTGTTTTGTCTAGGCAGGATGTAGCTCATCCAGGTGCAGAAAGCATAGTCAGTTAACTCATCAAGTTTATCAACTTTGACACATCTCTGAGAAATGTTAAAATAGGAAGAATCAGAAATGTCTGTTTGGCTAGGATTAGATTTGGATGGGAATAGGTTTGACAACAGAGGAGAGCTGGAGAGCATCCACCAAGATTATGTGATCACCAAGCCAGGAAACCAGTGGAGGGAGTGTGGAAACTCACGAGCAATAGCCATAGGGGAGTGGTTCTACAGGGTTTTGACTGACTCAAACGGCAGGAGAGTGTTCCTACAGAGTGCAACTCTATGTGCAATCCTGATCTTTCTGGCATTTGTAAATCTTGATCACCTTATAGAGTCTTTTGAAATATAGAATATTTTAAAGCCAGCTGTTCTTATTATAGAAGCTGAATTACCTTTTGCCAGGTGATGTGAAAAAAATCTGGTTACAATACCTCAGTCTTGTTTTTAGGTATGTGCCTGTCAAAGACCTGGCCTCTATCTATAAGGAATTTTATGGAAGAGAGATCATAACTGAAGGCACAATTACTGACTGTACTTACCTGCTGTTTCTTGAACTGTAAGTTGGATAGCTTTGCATGGGTTTTCATAAGTGAAACTTATGTAGGAAAATTATGATAATCCAGTTTGAAATGCTGGCTCAGAAATTTATGAATTGAGGCCAGCAATACAACCTTCCTACTAGACCCCCATAATCATAAAATACCTGATTTTTTCTAAAGGCTAGAATACAAATTTGGACTGTTAAATTCATCATTACACCATAGCATCTGTGGCTTAGCTATTTAAAACATTTATACATTTAACATATTTAGGCCTGTTTATTTAAGAACAGCTATGTCTTCAAGTACTCCTGCATTGTGGCATGTTAGCAATATAATTTTCATGTGCTGAAGGAGTAGTATACCTACCTAAATTGACAGATTTCCTACACTTTATGTAGATCCTTTCAAATCCAAGAATAATACATGGAGATAAGATCTAATATATATTTTTTATATCTGTCAGTGTATGCTTTAGAAGATCCTAAACAGCCTAGATGTATTATTTATTTCAGTTAATAACTAATAGCCAAGCAGTATGTAAAAACACTGTGAATCCCTCCAAACTGAGAGCTGCATTAAAGTTAAGGTTATCACTTCTCATGTTGCAGCTTTTAAAAATATATTGATAACCAACAAGGAGATGTACTGACTTTTGTTGTACTTACTATACTCAGGAGTATAGAAGCCTCGAAAAGAACCTTTTAAATAATGAAATATCATTAAATGAAACTTGCTTGTTTCTGAAGAATTGTTATTTATTTTCTCAGACATGGAGAAAGGCTTGCTGTTGCGAAGGTTGGTTTTCTTTTATTTTATTTTTTTTTTTCTTTTTTAATAAAAATGAACATACAACATGAAGACAGTGCCATCCATCTTACTTAGTATGTTGCTTGTCTCTTAGCTTTTTCCAAGATATGCTAGTAAATCTCCATTTCTTGTGGAGAAGTTCCATGAGTATTTCCTTGGAGGAGTGGATGACATGGCATTCTGGACAAACAATATTTTTGAGCTGACGAGCCAAATGCTAGAGAATGGAACCAGGTATAATTGTGTTTCCTGCAATATGAAATGTAGTACTCAAGTTCAACACATTTAATTCTTCTGAAGGCAGGTCCTTTCCTAGAATAGGTGATGAACTTTAAATCCTCATGCGGACAAAGGGATTTCTTTGGCTCTCTTTTAACCAGGTGCACAGGAAGACATAGGCCTTGAGTTTGCACTTGTGACATGTTCACATTCCTTTCCCCAGGCAAGGCTCTGGCATACCCAGCTGATACTTGACAGGGAAAATCTGGGGCATTCTCTAAGACATACCCAGGGGCATGCTAAAATGCTGCATGGCAGCATAGGTTTTTTCCTGGAGTGGTGATCTGAGCTGTGCCGGCACACTGTGGCTGCTCTCATCAGCCAGCAAAGATGGCCCGTCCCAAGGGAGGTCAGATACTCCCTTCAGACACTGCAGGCAGATAGGATTAGAAGGAGTATGAATATATGTTCCAGTGTTGGATGTTCAGGTTTGCACTCAGAATGTACTTTTTATTGAAGTTCTGGCCCTGTACTGCATTGGTACAAGTGTAACTTTACTGTAAATAACTTAATGTGACCAACAGTGGGAATTAATCCATACATTTATATGGAGAATGTCACCACAGACATTTTTGGGAAATATTGTTTGAAATATGTTATGGCATAATCTGTTGAGTTCTTTGTTCCAAAATGTCACTTTCTTTAGAAGATCACTAGAATTAATTAATTCTATCCTATAAATTCTATTAATAACAATAGAATTGTCATGACATGCTCAAGGAAATTTCATTTAAGAGTTATGTAGAGACATGCAAGATTCATGTAGAAACTAAGAAATTAATCAAGGTCACTAAAATAAATATCAAAGGAGTTTCCAAGGATTATAATGTTGCAGTAAATTTGATTACTCAGGGCTTTTTGAGAGGGGTAATGCCTTCCAACAGAGGAATCAGTAAGGATAAAAGTTGAATTTTTAGTTCTACTTCCACTGCAAGAAGATCTTCAAAACATATTCTGAATATTTCTTTAGTGGCTGCTTCCTGCCTGAGAATCCTCTATTTATAAACTGCACAAGGGAGCACAAGGACAGCTACATGTAAGTATAGCTCCGAAGGTTCAAAAACTTACTACTGGTGAAAGGGGAGTTTTCCACTGATGGTGGATGGTGAGCTATTGAAAAGTAGAGATCTTCTGATTTTTATTTTTAATTTTCCTTTTTATGTCTGAATTTGAGATTGTCTTAACATGAATAAACAGGCTTCATACAGAGGAGCTGTGTAGAACCTGAGACAGACTTTTACTTTCCAGACAAGAATGCTTACCCAGCACCTGAAGTGCAAAATCTGCACATTTTATTTGGCAATATAGAACTTACCTGTTTAGAGCACAAGGAGTGTAGGTACTCCTCTAGCAAACATCTTCCATGATTATTTTCTTCCCTTTGAGAAAGCACCTCTTGTGCTGATACTGGTGAATTTAATTTTCATTGAACTATAACTGCAGAGTTCTGTTAAGCTTGTATGGGGATGCTAGATTGTAATTTGTTTACAAGGATTGCTTTCTCCTCCCTTGAAGACTACAATTTAAGGAGCCTACTTACTTGACAAGATTTTTTAGTGCATAATAATAAAACCACAGGACTAATCTGAGCTCTTTAATTCTGAATTTTGTTTTGGTAACAGAAATCAGAGTTTTCTTAGCTTTCCAGCAATAAGTATTAATGGTTCAATTTACAACTTCTATTTCAGTCAAATTGGGACAGTTGGTCAGAGATCCACAGGGAGAGAATGATAGGGAAGGAAACTAAGGACAAAAAGAAGTGATAAAAATCACATTGTCAGAGACAGCAGTGCATGCTTGTAAATAGCCATGCTGAGAAAGAGAGGGCATGAAAGTGGAGAGATAACCATTAAAGTCTGTCTTTTATTTTATTATAAATATTTTACTCAAAAAAAAAAAGGAAAAATAACACCTATACATAGGTGAAAAGAGCAGCAGTGACTGGAGCTCAATTGATAAACGGGTTGTGAAATGTGGAAGCCTCATGGGTTGAGAGCTTAATGACTTTTCTTCTGTTGTTTTCTTATTGTGAGAAATCAGTTTTTAGCTTCAAGTTTTTACTGTAGCTGTGAAATGAGTTCTTGCCCTCAGATACTGTGTCTTCAACTAACACTGCTGTGTATGAAAAAATATTTTGTACAAACAAAATGAAATAAGTACGGCTGGAAGGACCATAAATTGGAGCAGGATTCTGGTCAGTGGACAGATGGTAATAGACTTAGCAGGATTCTGGTCAGTGGACAGATGGTAATAGACTTAATGTGTTGGGAAAGAATAATTCTAGGGAAATACAGGAGATACCTGAAATGAGTGTAAATGACTGGTAGAATGTTAGTATACCAACAAATTAACTTTTTTTTTTTTTTGGGGGGGGGGAAGAAAAAGCATTTAATAATTTAAGTGTGTGAAGTCAAGAAGCAGCTATATAGCTTGAGTAATTTTGTATTCAGAAAGTTAACTATTTTTTCTTGCCCATTTTTCAGTGCCTCAAGAATGTTACTGATAAGTGGAATATGCCAAATAAATGATGACGATGAAGTTAAAATATATAAATTACTGGATACTAAGCCAGTATTAGCTACACATAAACCCCATGATTTACTTGAGCTTAACTGCTATCTCTTGAGAACTCTCTTTATCAATGGGAGAAAGGGCCATCCAATTTCATGCAATATGATTGCTTCTCCTAGCTTTGTCATAACATGTTCATGTAATTAATTCTGTTGCTTTGTTATTACTACCTTCTTTATTTTAACAGAAGCAAGCAATTAAAAAATGGACATCACAAGAACACAACCTCTTTGCTTCCAAATACTCTTGAAAAGAAAATAGAGTATACAGAGAGAGGAGTTCACTTCGATATACAATCTTGGGCAACAGTAAGTGAGAAGTGACACATGTCAGGTAAAATTCAGCTCTGTATAAAATTGTTTTAATTTCTGTCTGAGATGCTGTGTGATGGATCAGGGTCTCTGAATGTAAACAGAAGCCTCTGACTTCATGGAAATTCCAGCTGCCATTGTTAATCTGTTTTTAATGTATGTAATAAGTACATCTTAAATACTAACTTTTTTACACTTTCCTCATTTTATAGTGAAGTTACAGTTCCAAAAATACATATATCTTTAATATTTAGTTTTTATGGAATCATGGTAACTTTTGGGAGCTAAGAAATCCCAACAAAGAATAGCAGTGAGTAGTTAGGAATGCTCCATTTAGGGCATACAGGTTTTTGTCTCTATCTAAAATGGTGCTTATGACCCAAGTCAGAGTATACTTTGATCAATGTGATGATTTCTACTGATGGTGACTTGGGTTTTGACACAGTCTGTACTGTTCTGGAATTTCAGCCTGTGTTTTAAGAATTCTTGTGTCTCTTTATTATTTTTATTTCAGAATTCCCTCCAATACATAAACCGTGCTTTTGCAAAAAATGTCTGGAGAGTGTTAGAATCTACACGTCAAGAATCCTCTAAGTACATCTCCAAGCCAGCAGCTTCATATTTTCTTACTTCACCATATGCTAGACTTGGATGGTTGGTACTTTTTTTCTTCCTCACACCCCCATCCTAATTTCTGAAAATGTTGAGTACCGACCAAAATACATTTTTTTATTCTTGGGATATTCTTTAAAGATGATACTTGAAATCAGTTGGTGGCACAAATCTGTCAGAGTGGCTTATGTTGATTAGCCAGAGCTACAAGTTAATGGACAGGACCCTTTTTTCTTTCCAATGTTAGCATAAGCCTCTTTGTGTCAGTACTGAATTAAAACTGTCAAGAGCAAAAGTTCCATTCAGATGTGAACTATAGGCAAATAAGTTCTTTCTTTGAAAGGGTTTTCTCATCATTTTGTTCAGAATGGAAAGAAGCAAAATTAGGACCATCAGCAGCTCTAGTTCTGAACAGTATAGGAAGATTGTTACCCTTTTTTGATTATTGGTTGAACATTACACCAAATTAGTTGTCTGTCCTGCATTGTGCCTAACTGAGTGTTTTGGAAACTCCAGAAGATTAACGAGTTCAAAGATGCCACAGAAAGAGGCATGTTCTCTCTTCTTTCCAGAGAAGTTCTATTTTTATATGCAGCAGAGAAGAGGAATTAAATAAATTTGTTTTGCTGCTCATCTTGCTCTTTTTCTTCTGACTCAAAAATTGAAGATTTAATTCTTGAGGTTACTTCACACCAGGAAAATGAACGGTAGTTACTTATTTTCTCGACACGTTCCCTGTCTAAACTCCACCACATTACTGAGACCCATCTTCCATTTGCTTATCTACTGTTAAGTCCATTGATTAAATCAGAGGTTCAGTTAAAATGGTAGTTCATTTCACCTTTTGTATTGTTAGATGCAAGCAGCCCTTTTTCATACTTCTTGTTCTGATTGCTCTTAGGTGCCTTGTGTCAGTAAGTAAAAAAGCAGTCCATACAAATGTGAGATGCGTTAATGGAAGATTAACCTCTATTTTTATTTAGTTCAAGAAAACAAGAATCAATTAAGTGATAGGAAAAATGCTATGTAGATTCTTACAAAAATATAAGACACATCTCAGTTTACCTGAAAGTAAAAGTATTTATTTTCTGATAATGTAGTGGTAGTCTGGCGGCTAATCCTATGATTTTGTTGACTCCCTTGGTGTACAGGGCAGTGATTTCAGCTGACCTAAACCAGGATGGATATGAAGATCTGGTGGCTGGAGCACCAGGGTACAGCACACCGGGCCATATTCAGATAGGACGGGTGTATATAGTCTATGGCAATCACTCAGGTTTGCCACCAGAGGACATGGATCTAGATGGGAAAGCAGATGAAGTACTGGAGGGTCATCAGGTGAGGGGTCAAGTCATATACCTGACACCTTTTTTGTTTGTTTGTTTTTGATTGAATGTGGTAAATTCTGGTAAATTCTGATATATTATGCATTTCAAGAAAAATAACTGTTACTTCAGTCACAGGAACAATTAAAGCAATATTGATCTGTTGGTTCAATTATTTTACTCTGCCAGATTAGAACGAAATATTAGAACAAAATAGGCCCTTGATTAAGATTGAGATAGATTCTCTGTAAGTCACAATATATGTTGTTCAGTTCCCTGCATATAAGCAAATATTGTGAATTTATCTTCCTTTGTCATCTAAAACTATTAGCTCAATATAAGTCTCAATACTTTTGAAGCTGCATTTTTCATGAATTGTTAACTTCTCACAAAACCATTGTTTACCTTTAGTAAGACTATAGCATACATAAGAAAATAGAGAAAACAATGATTTGGCAGGCTAGTGACTGGCTTATACCTGAGAAGCAGGATCAAGGGATCTTTTTGAGTAATAAAGTTGATTCTCTGTTGAAAATATAGTTATTTGCACAGAAGAGCTTAGAAAGAGGTGAGATAAATTTCCTTGTAAACTGTTTCTGTGGTTATAAACTGTGGCGTAACAGCTGATGTCTTCTTACAGTGTTATAGTTGTTCACTGTTGTAATACAAACAAAGCAAAGATTGTAAGCATAACATCAGTGGTGCACTAGGCTCAGAAGAGGAAACACCATAGCAGTCCCTTATTGTATCAGTTAGTTTATATTCTAACACCCCCATAATCTCAAAGGGAACAGCCCACTCCCAGTTAGTGTATTAGTATGGTGGTTATTATTTGAGAGAACAGTGATGCTAAGAAAATCTTAAGAATTTTTGGGATGGGTTTTTGTTATCTCTGTTTCCATTTTTTTTCCTTGCACTGTGTTTGTAAATGTGCATTATACTTTGACAGTTTTTGTCTTTAAAACATGTTATTTTCTTGAGAGCAATCCCTCTTCTTTTAGCCTTCAGGCAGATTTGGTTCTGCTTTGGCAGTCCTGGACTTTAATGAGGATGGAGTGCTAGATCTGGCAATTGGAGCACCTTCTGTGGGATCTCAGTTTCTCACTTACAAAGTAAGTCATGCACATGCTTTGTAGTAAAATGACTGAAAGAATTTCTCTTGTGTCTCAAGGTGAAGTAATATAAACACAAAGATTTCTAGCCTTTGTGATACTTTTGAGTAGATCAATGAAAGTTATCCATATCTCCCTTTCAGTGGCCTTTTGGCACAAATCAGCTTGTAGTTTTGAAGCACAGATGTGCTGGAAACATAAGGAACCATTCATGACATCTGAGTGTACCATTTGCTTTTTAAGAACAAGGAGTCTGGAAGGGACCTCATGTCAGTGAACCTTGTCATTCACTGTCACAGGTCAACAGTTGATATATAAAATGTGATATGAACACAAACATGTGCTAAAGTAATCAGAGAGTTTTAATAACTTGCAGGCAGACTAGCCCATGGAATGGTCCCTGAGTGTTTTCAGCCCACCTGAACTGAGAGGCAAAATATGTTACATTAAACCACGTCTGTTAAGTTTAAAACCCTTCAGAATTTCAGACACTAACTTAGCTTCCTATTCCTAAGTAGGAATTTAAATGCTTGTATGTAGACCCACTAGCATGGAAAAGTACATATATCTGTTGTGGCTGCACTGCCTCTGATTGCATTAAGTAATTGTTAACAAAATTAGAGCCACATGAACATGCGTGTAATGAACATAGCATACAGTATACTGGCCTTGCTCCTAAACTACAGTATGATGAAAATGTATTTCTCTGTACTTAACTAGTTTGTTGCCTAGTTATAGCAGTGTTAATTACAACATGAGTATTTTTAGGTTTTGGGTGGAAAAGACAAATTTATGAGAAGGCTCTAATAGAAAAAATGCAGTTGTGTTAATAGTCCTTGCACAATGTTTTGTTTTGTATTTCATACTTGGTGCTGCCTCTCATGCTGTGTTTGCTTTTCCTGGTGTTTAGGGTGCTGTGTACGTCTATTTTGGAACTAAGGGAAGAGGCTTGCCATCTCAACCAAATGTTACCATAACTTGTCAGGTACATTCATCAGGATAAAACAGGGCTACAAAAGCAGGAGGTGAGGTAAAGGGGAAAGGAGCCTGTGAGCTTAAAGAAAGATTGTTAAAATCAAACTTCTAATTGCAAGGGAATATAGACATGTAATTGGGAATAGTGCAAGCAGGTGTTTGCATAGGTTGGTTGTATGTGGAAAAGACATTTGTACTTCAGTGCAGGGGAGGGAGCAGGGTGAACAAAAGGATGCACAGCCCTTTGGGAAAAAAAAAAAAAATGAGTTCATGGAGGGTAATTTGATCAGAAGCAGACAAAGTTAGCCCTTTAGAAGTCAACCCCTCTATTTTGTTACAGAAATGATGGTTTAAGTTCCATTTCAATGTTAAACTAACTGTTTATTACAGTATTCCTACTGTAATCTTGGTTGGTCCCTCCTGGCAGCTGACGTTGATGGGGATGGAAATGCTGATCTGGTTGTTGGCTCTCCATATGCACCTGGTAGTGGGCAGCAGAGAGGATTTGTGGCTGCATTTCACTCTCATTACAACAGGAGTGACCAAGGTAGTTATTTACTGAGTAAATTAATCCTCATATGTTATATGACTGTCATATGTTATATGACTCATATGTTATGTGACTTAATCATAAGATAATTCAGATTGGTGCATCAGCTACTCCTTCTAGTTTTGTGTCACCTGTAAACTTGTTGAGGGTACACCCTACTTCATCATCCAGATCATTAATGAAGACATCAAACAGAACTGGACCCTGTATCAACCCCCGGGTTGTACCATTAGTTACTGGCCTCCACCTAGACTTTGCACCACTGATCACTTCCCTCTGGGCTCAGCCATTCAGCCAATTTTCAATCTACCTTACTGCCTGCTCAATCCAGCCCATACTTCAGCAGCTTCCCTGTGAGGATCTTATGGGAGACAGTATCAGAGGTCTTACTGAAGGCCAGGTACCCAATATCCACTGCTCTCCCTTCACCCATCAGGCTGGCCATTTCCTCATAGAAACTTTTCACATTGGTCAGGCATGACTTCCCTTTGGTGAACACATGCTGACTACTCCTGACTTTCTTGTCCTTCGTTTGTGTTTGGAAATGTTTTCCAGGATTAGTTACTCCATTGCCTTCCCAGGGATTAAGATGAGTCTGACTGGTCTGAATGTTCCTGGGTCCTTATTGAAGTTAGAAGTGACATTTGCCTCCCTCCAGTATTTAGCACTTCTCCCAGTCACCATGATCATTCATACTATTGAGAACTAATAATTCAGGGAATAATTTGAAGATTCTTACTTGAATGATATATCTTGCATTTATGTTATTTGGATATATAATTTAAATTTATAATTCTTTGAATTATATTCAAATAATAATTCAAAGATTAGTCAGACCTACTTCCTGTGATCCCACTTCCCAATTGGTTGAACAAACTGAAGTCTGCTTGCCTACAGTCCAGGCTCTGCTACCCTCTTAGTTATTTTCTCACTCCATTCTGGTTCTTGAACTCCCCTATTTCATGGCCATGACAGCCAAGGCTGCCATTGATTACCAGATCCCCAGCCAGTTCTGCCTTCTTAGTGGAAAGCAGATCAAGTTGTGCATCAGCCCTAGTTAGCTTACCCAGTGCCTGTAATGAGAAGTTACTCCTTACACCTTCTAGAAATGATGTCTGTGTGCATCCTGCCATACTTTCAGTACATGTGAGGGAGGATCAAATCTTTCATTAACAACTGGAGACTGCTGTAGAGAGAATTCTGTAGTGCCTTTTCAATTTCAGTTCTCTGTCTTGAAAAATTCAACAGTTGTCTGATGTTCTTGAGGGCTTCAGTAGTGCTTCTCACAGAGTTTATTTCAAAGAATTTCACTAAAAGGTTAGTCTTTAGTTAAATGTCTGGTGATTCAAATGAAGAAAACAAAATAAAACTTACCAGTTTCTGAGGAATTTAGTTTGTTACCTAACTAATAAAGGTAATCAAAAATGCTGAAGTTTTTTGTGTAGTAAGCACCCACATTTTCCTATACTACTGTCAGTATCCTATAGTACTCAGTATATGCTGACTATCTGATTAGTGAAAATTTATGTAGACGCACATCATAGGAAGATGAATTCTTCCTTCTAGGACTCAGTCCTGGATTTTAGTATCTGAGGTAGACAGGCCTGCTAACGTCACTAGTTTGGCATGTGGATAAAACTACAAACTAGTGAGACAAATGTAAATGAATGACTATGCGAAAGCAAAGAAGCAGTGGATTCAATTGCCTATTGGTGATTACAAGGAGGACTGAAAGGTCTTCCTTAGAAATTTGCAAATGTACCTTGAGAGATGAATTTTTATTATCGTGTGCTCCTTCATGTGGACAAAGGGGAATGCTAGAAGTGAATGCTGTTAATGAATACAGGTGATGGAGGTTGTTGTGAATGAGGAAGGAAAGGCCGTATGTTTATGTATAGAGCTAAATAAAGTTAGCAGTGGTGAGGCAGGTTATGCAGGTATTTAAAGCTTCATGAGAATCACATAAATGAGTTTTCCAATAACTCCTACTAAATTTTTGTTTAGTGTATTCTACTTCATATAAAATTAGAAACCATAACCAAAATGGATTTTACATTTCAAAACACCATTGACATTTTTTAATAACTAAAACACAGAATGAATGACTTGAATTAAAGCCATATTTATTGATGCTCCCTCCCCACCCTGTAAGAATTACAAATTCTAATAAACAGTTTCAGTTTTGCCCCATCTCTAAGAAGGACCCATCAGTTTGTGGCAGACTTGACTGATAGCCTTTGTGTGCTTTGTGTAGGCTACTGTAGTGCTTTAGAAGCAGGCTGTACTGAGTAAAGGCTTTCACCAGAGAGTACAGTTGCAGATTGAGTGTTGCTGTGCAGTGAAGTTAGCAGTAACTGGTGCCATATCATAGGTGGTAGAACTACTTATAGAAACTTCTCATCATAGGGTGAAACACTGGATGATTGCTAATAGAATTTTGTTTGACAGTTTACACCAAGATTTAATTAATATTTTTTCTGGTCTGTCAGGACTTCTGTCTGTGGAGGATGCTGACTGGATGGTGAAGGGGGAAGAAAACTATGCTTGGTTTGGATTTTCACTTGACAGCTGCCAACTGGAGAATGTAACACTACTGCTGATTGGTAGCCCTACATGGAAGAGCTGTGTTGGGTGTGTTGTAAATGATTGCTTTATTTCTTCTCTGTCCTGCCTTACATTAGTAGAGATTTGTACTAGATTAGACTTCCTGCTTTTCAGGAACTTTCCTCTTTGTCCCGCTTAGAATATTTTTATTCATATTTTTATGCCTTTACCCTTCCTTGTGTATTTACAGAGGGTGTCTTTGCTTTTAGAGACACTTAAGAACTTGTGGGGTTTTCTTGGTGGGAGGGGTCACAAAAACACCAACAAGTGGGCATGCCTAAAATAATTCTACAGATAGCACTGACATTCTCTAAAGCAAGCCAAACGCAAAAAATGTATTGGGTGTTAGAGAAGTGGATGGACAGACATGTCTTGTAACTCGTTAAAACAAGTATGGGATTACTAAAATAGATTTCTAGGATTTAGATGCCTCTGTTATTCCAAAGTAAAAGGGGGAAATATTTTAAGATGAACAATCATGGCTGAATCTACAGAAATCTGAATGTCTTTATATACAAATATATTTTCCCTTCTAATTCAAGCTGCGATCCCTTCTCATCGGATGTCAGGCAGAGTGTTGGGAAGGTGTATGGATATAACCCACCAAGCACAAAGTACTGGTTTGCAGTAGCTGGAGACAAGGTAGGGCTCCCTATATAGTATAGTCTTTATATATATTATTTGAAATAAAGTGACATTCTGTGGAAATGACATAAGCATTTTAACAATCTAACAGGCAATGGGCAGAATGGGTTTGTCTCTGGCCAGTGGTGTGATGTCTGTGGCTGGAATCAACAGAAATGTTTTGGTGGTGGGTGCACCTACTACAGGTATGTCTTTCTAAAAGTTGGAAAACATCTCTGCTTTGGGATATTCCTTTCTGTATGAGTGGAGAATAGAATCAAAGTTAAAACTTAGACAAGAGACCTGCCATAGAATTCTAAAATATTTAGAAAATTTAGAAATAATTACTGTAATCACCTACAGGTGACTTGCATTTTTTTCACAGACTTCTATACTGTGCCAAATAGCTTCTATTAACAGTGTTTGTTATCTTGCATTATTTATGTAGCAGTGATTGGATAGTAGACTGCACATTTATTGGAAGTAAAACATAGTATTTTGTGCTTACTCTGGGAGCAGGCTGTAAGGAAATGCATGTCAAAATGTAGAACTCTAGTCTGTGTCATTTAAAATGAATGCATATTTCCCCTGCTAGTATTGCTAAGAGATTGTTTCTGTGCTAACTAGCATTACTGCCATATAACATTTGATGTTTGGTTCTTAAATGATACTGTTTGTCCATGTTGCATGATGCCAGTGTTACCTGCTTGCAAGGTATTTCAAGTACTAAGCCTGAGTTCTTACGTCTGATGATCAACTCCTGTAATTTTTTTTTTTTTTTTTTTTTTTTAGACAGCCTGTCTAGGATTTCATTTATATCCTCCGTGCTGCACCAAGCTGGACTAGCTCTGGTATATGATCTGACAGACAGCACCAAGCCTTCTTTGCTCAGCACATTCAGTGGGGACAGGAGGTTTTCTCGCTTTGGAGGAGATATATGCTTAAGTGACCTGGATAATGACGGACTAGGTAAAGCTAGATGAATCTAGATTACCAGAGGTGAAATGTCTTATTGCAACAGGAAGACTGGTCACCTGCATATTTGTACAAGTGCTAAGCCCAGCCTCAGCTGACTTGCACAGATATTCTACTGTAACTCCCAAGGAGGCATCTCTAAAACCCCAAACAATTTATACAGAAATTGAAACATTTTAAATGGAATTTTTGCATTTAGAGGTATACAAATGCTAACTCTCATGTTTTGGCTTAGCATTATTTCACTTCTGATGTCCTGTATCATCCTTGTACTATTTGCAGATGAAATGATTGTGACATCCCCGCTGCGAACTAATGATATCACCACAGTACTGTTCGGTGGAGCAGCTGGCCGTGTTTACATTTACAACGGAAAGCAGGCATCCTCAGGGAACGTGACAGGCCACTGCAAATCATGGATATCTCCCTGTCCCGAGGAGTGGGTAAGAAATCATAAAAGTGTAATCATGGCCTAAGTTTGTATTGACAGGTAAATTAATACCTCCCATGCAGATAACTAGCGTGCTGTGCTTGGTTTCAGAAAACTGAAGCTTACTTCTGTTTCTGAACCTGTGTAATTTGGCTTCTCCTGTGTGTTGTCAAGTTTCTTTCCTGTTTAGGATCCAGGGTTCTTGTACTGGGCTTTTACTCGCATAGTGTGGTTCACTCCACTAACTTCCCCTCCCCCCCCCCCTTTTTTTTCCCTTCAGGCACAGTATGTGCTGATTTCTCCTGAGGTGAGTAACTAGAAAACAATTTGCTGCAATAAATGAAAAAAATCCACTTTAAAAACACCATTATAACAAGCAGCATTATCTTACAGGAACAGTCAAGATTTGGGAGTTCTGTCATCACTGTGAAATCTGAAAGAAAGGTGAGAAAAATAATTGCTGCTGTTGCTTCATTACGTATTTCGACTTCACTTGCATATACCGGTCAACACCTCACATCTTACTCATTTGCAGAAGTCTGAAGTGCTTTTACATCATGAGTTTTCCTTTAAGTCACTCTCTAAGCTGATGATTAAAACCATTTTATAGGTGCATGAACTGTGGAGTTGTCAAAATTTTGGCACCTGAATTGAAAGGGATTGCTTTGAAATGACCTGAAATCTAACTACTTGGGAGTTTCCTGAAAGGTTGCACTGTATATCTAGCACAGATGCCAGTTGGCTTTACTGTTCAAACCAACCTGTATGCAAAGCAGCTGCTGAGCTGTACTGTAAACAAGGCACCCACTTTCTTAGTGTTTGTTCAGCTGAGGGGAGTCTAATGTTCTACTTAGTCTGATGCAACCTGTGTAAGAACACCTTAGCAGTAGGCTAAGGAGATGTGCAACTGGTCTTCAACAAATGGTGTTTGACTTCTCCCTCTTAAACCATACACTGGACAAACACCTAGAAACACAAATGCATCTAAGCTAGGTTAGGGTGTGTAATCCAACACTCACAACAGACATTGCTGATGGTTGTTGTGTGAATGCATGTGAGGAAGTTTTCCAAGCAATTGTGTTCCTTTGCTATGGCACCAATCCAGTCCATACTCCAGCTTCATCTGTATTGATCTTGCTCCTGAGAAAGTTTATGCTGGCAAAACATTTGACTAGTTCTAGCTTTTTACAGTTCCCCAGGTGGAAGTGGTCTGTTTGCCAAATTGTTTTGTTAACTGCTATTCTGATGAGGCGGGTTGCTCTCCCATTACTCCTCATCACATTTCTATACGACACTAATGATAAACAGACAAAATCCAGTTTCTATTAGGGAGGCTTAAGGCAATCATGAACCTGTATTTGCATTTTGCTAACCCTTCTCCCATATCCATTTCCACAGAAAGAAGTTGTAGTGGCAGCAGAGAGAAGTTCAGCGAAAGCTCGACTTGGTGGAAGGCTTTTTGTCTACTCACTCTGAAAGGTCATGGTAATCTTTA
Source organism: Oxyura jamaicensis (assembly GCF_011077185.1). NCBI lineage: Eukaryota > Metazoa > Chordata > Aves > Anseriformes > Anatidae > Oxyura > Oxyura jamaicensis. Next base: position 49,251,959 of record NC_048894.1, read on the forward strand.
AGACCAGGGCAAAACATGTTTTAGTGAAGAATCTCTCGTATCTGTGACACTTTCCCTTAACCCATACAAACCAACAAGACCACATGACAGCAAACTTCAGTAGATACACAGCCTAGATAGCTAGGTCGGGTCCCAGATAGTATCCAAGGAGTGAGAGATGGTCACTGTTTTTAAGTGATGGTGAATCGTTGCAGCTGAATTACTCGAACAAGTTCTTGTTGTGAAGTTAAACAAAAGATCTATTAATCGATGTTTAGCAGCACTCAAGTGCTCTACTATTTAGTACACACCTAAAAATTAAACTGGCTTGATGTACTCAAAAAGTCACTTAAGCTTGATGTATATAAATATTGAATGCATATAAAAATGTTGCTTACCTCGCTGTAAACATCAAATGCCAGGTAAGGGATCTCTCTAAACCTCTAGGAGTAACTTTGAGAGGCATCCCTGCTGAAGGGGAGATCACTGCTGCAGCCTGCTGCTGTGGAGAGCACAACGAGCTGTAGTGGCTGCAAATATTCATATGACTTGTAGTCAAAATTCTTCCTTTTAGTCATGTAATACAGGCAGTTTTTTCTCTTTCATATTTGTAGTTTCTCAACTATACTGGCTCTGCATAGGAATTCAGGTCCTTGACTGTATGATTTTACACTTGCATCCAATTAGGCCTGTTTACTAGCAATGCCTGATCCAGACTGCCACCAGCACAAGATGGAGGGAGTGCAACCATCACAGGAATGTAATCATCATGGTGGTTTGACTTACAAAACAACCAGAGCTACGTCAGTCACGCAAGTGGATAAATTAACTCTGTTGTGAGTGGTAGCAACACTTGACCTAGTAAGCAAGCTGGTCTGAAAACTTTTTGGAGACTTGAAAGGAGCAGAAGGCTAGATTCTGGTGGCCATATTTGTCTGCATAAATTATGTTGAGGGGTTGTGTCAGCTTCAGCTCTAATTGTCAGGTCACCTTATTTACTGGTCAAATGTGAGTATTTTCTTGACAAAATCAAGATGGAATCACACATAATTTACATTCCTAGTATACTGTGATACTGAAAGGGATTCTAAGACATCAAAAGTTGCTCTCAAAATAGGAAGCATGGAGGAAGGGCAGCTCTAAACCAGTCAGAACAGGTAGATGCCACTAAGGATCATCTCTGTCACTACCAAGTCTCGAGGCCCACATTAAGGACGTAGAACAGCTGGGTTCTCCCAGGGAGAAGAGCGCAAGCACAAGTGATTAAGTTGTAGGAAATACTTTTGCTTTTCCACTCATGGTTGAGACTACTCTGATACCCTTTTTATGTTTTTATGTGAAATTCCATGACCATGGTAACTTAGGATTGTGCTTTTATTGCTAACAGTATTGGATTTAGCTAACTCACTCTAATATTGTATGATACATGTTAACAATGTGCATCAGTATCTATTAAAAAACTTGAGCAGTGAAATGTCATGCTCTTATCAACACTAATAGACAGACGTGTAGGTTTCTGCATTTCATCTTTCTTGCCTCTGTAACAATCATAAAGCATTACTTTTATTTTGAATAACACAAGTCAGTGGAATAACACATTTCTAAACGCCATCCTCCAAGGATAACACATCTCAACTTACCTTGTTAAGAGTTCTCTCTCAGGAAGGTTGTCTTTAAAAAAAGATGACAAGGTAAACATTAGCTAGATGTGTTCTGCCGTCTATTTTGGGGACCTAACTTGCCCAGATAATAGAAAAAATAACCATGCAGCTGTTACTTAGAAATCTGAACTTTACAAAAGTGGTAACCAGATGGAACGGGGAGCACTGAGCACAGTACTTACCTTGCAAATCTATGAATAGTGGTATGAGGCAAAACAAGCAGTGCATTTATAAGGGCAGAAAAAAAAGGTTTTCTTTTTTTAAACTAAAATTGCTGATACCAGTATGTTCTGGAACAATTCTATTCTTAACATACAGTCTCCACTGGCTTTATTTTTTCTGTGTATGATTCCGGGTAATTTTATTGCACATTAACTCATTTAGTTACTTGAATTGCATGAAAACCATTAGAAGTTTGTATAGGTCTGTAAAATGAAAGGCAGTCTTGTAACAGAACTGTCTTCCTCTCAGTACTTTTATTCTGCTTTAAGTCACTTACGTACAGGAAAAGGAGGCAATATGCTATGCAGATGCCTCACTGTACAGAGGAAAGAGCTTGGAAAGCATACGTGAAAGATTCCTAAACAGCTGTACATTTGAGTTCTGGCCTAATGCAACTATTACTTGCTTGAAAACATCACATCTGTATCCCGTCACTCACTGCACTTTCTTGGAGTTTATCAGCAATGGTATGAGAGCCACTGTTTTTTCTGCTAGGTTGCTCAATTTAGGAGCTGTGCTGTTGTTTTTTTGTTTGTTTGTTTTGTTTTTTAACTTATCTACTTGTTAGAAATAAAGGCTGCAAAAATGTTCACCTGTAAACTTAAAAGCATTACAAATCCCATTAATTTTCTCACCTTTTCATGCCTTTTATATCTGTAGTTGAAGTCTCATACAGAGCAAGAACAACCGTTTGAAAATAATTTAGTACAACTGACTTAAACCATACGAAGATCATGGGCCAGCATAATACTGATTTTTGTACTCTTTCACTTCCGTTCTGGACTCGTTTCGAGTTCACAGCTATGGCTGTCTTTTCAATCCCTGCAAGTACAGTCTTTTGTCTGGTGGCACCCAAGGAGCTACTCATTGTATGTTACCAAGGTTAAAAAAGCCCAAACAAAAAACTAGACAGTGACCTGATTTAGAAGGCTTTCATCCTTCCTTTACGGACTGAGAGAAGCCAGTAGAGAACTATGCCCTGAGAGTTCAGAGGTAAGTCCTAAGGACAAAACACAAATAGTGGCCACAAAGATTTTACTCCTTCCTCCAGTCCATTACAAGACACAAGGCTTGCACACCTTTCAACTAACTTAGCAACTTACTGTGGTGGAGTCTAGTCCATGCTTTGTCTTGCCTTCTCAGAAAGAAGGTGCGTTCTGCTTTCTCTCTTTTAAGAGAAACTAACAACTGGTCTGATGATTTTTGTCAGGATTTGAATCGGTCCTTATGCAATGAGGAATTGTTAAACTGCAGCTATGTTAACGCATATTGAAATAGTGGCAGATGGCCGGCACAAGCGTGCATTGTCAATGGACCTGCTTTTCCAGCTATTAAAGCCGCATACAGTTTGGGCTTAAATTAATTGTTAAGCAATACCCAAAATAAGTAGCCATGTTTCAAAGCTCACTTTACATAAGAAAAAAAAAAAAAGTATTATTTTTGGTTACTGTTAATTTTGAAGTAGTGCTTCACAAGGGATGCAGGTATACTTTTTCCAAATAAAAACTCTCTCCAATTAAGTAGGGCTTTAAAAAAAGAAAAAAAAAAAAAACATAGAAGGGGCACTTTTGGGGTAGATTTTTTCTTTGATAATTGAAGGTAGATTGCTAAACCTGCAGTTCAGAATGAGAACTATTGATGAATGCTGACTGTTGTCATCCTTCAAGATGAAAATGCTGCTCTTTAGAAAGACCATTATGTGAGTTAAGTGTTTGACAGAAACACTTAAAATGATTATGTATACGTGATACTGAAATCTAATGGAACATACATGGAGTGGAGGTGAGACAATTGTGGAAAACATGTCACTCCTTCCCTTGAGTTTCCCTCTTTTTCTGTGTAAGCATTGAAATCTCACCATAGGTTTTTGGCACAAAATATATATTAAATTAGCAAGTTTAGAAATTCTTAAGGTTTTCAGTAAGGAAGAACAAATATAAGTGTCCAAAGTCTGGCCCGTAACAGTAAAAGTCTCTTTCTTCCTGCTGTTCCTATTGGTTTGTCAGCGTGCTTCTGCTCAGCCCAAATGTTTCTGCTTTAAGGTCATTCTTTATCTCCACTCTTTGAGCTGCTGGCTGGGATTTTCTCAAAACTGCAGGAACCTAGGCAAGATACAAAATAGCCTTTAATTACAGGAGAAGCTGCTCTATATACCGAAGAAGGAAATCAAGATTTAGAGAGGCCCGAATCCTGCTTGTTCTCTTCTTTATGTTCAAGGACAGTCTCTGGCTTCTCCCTCCTATCCCTTTTCGTACATTTCACCAAGCCAGTCTGTATGTCTTGGTCTTGAGCAACACTTGAGAATAATCCAGTTAACTGTATCCATAGTCAATAATTAACAAACTACTTCCATCTGCCTCTTAACAGCAAGAGAGTGGAGGGAAAAAGTGGAGTTTATCTTGGTCTCTCTTTCTTTAGTCACCTGTAGGAACTTAACTTTTGAACCACTGATACTTCTCTGTTATAATTATTCAGAACATAAGCTGACAATACAGTCCTGTATGTTTTGGCAGCAAAGGGTAGTGAACATGGAAAATGACTCATACAAAATTTTGCTATCTGAAGACTGTTTCCTTGGAAATTTTCGTACACCTTGGTGACATATGGCTCTACAATGCCATCAGCATCAGCGGCAAAGATGGCTATTGCAAATTTCTGATTGGGAGTCAGGACATCGCAACCAAGGCACCATTCTTCAGAGACATTTTGCAGCTATAATCCTCCCCTCATCTTCCTTTCATCTTCGCTTTTATGAGAAAGGGACCACAGATACAGAGTTAGTGTATGTGTGGAAGGAGGAAGACAGCAATCCCTTATATCCCTCACCACAGAGACTTCTGCAGGAGCTCAAAGGGCAAATTAGGGCTGCTTCTACCATTAGTCTCAGCTTCCCTTGGGCTGCTAGGTGAAAGTGAATATGGCATCCCTCAAAGAAGAGCCTGCAGCTTCACTTCTAGCAACAGCACACAGTATCTTACTGCTCAAATACATGTTTGCCAGTGTTGGGCTTCCTGCCTCCTTCAGTCCAGCTAGGGAGAACCTTCTCCTTTGTCAAGAAGACTGACTTAGATTAACTCCCTGCAAGCTCTATGACCAACCCCTCTACAACTATTTCTTTCCTGTTTTAGAGATGAATTGTACATGCAGAGTATGAAGCAGAAATCCTAGCCAGCCATACGTACATGAGGAGGTAGTGAAGGTTCTAGGTGCCGCCCAAGGAAGGAAAGCAAGCGCCGCCATATCAGGCCACTTCCCAGAAACATAATCCCAGTCACCAGCCAAAATATTCTGGGGTCCTAAAAACAGAACACCTCCATTAGTTATGCAACTCTTACTTCAGGGATTTATCCAAAGATCATCTCTCACTTCCCGCCAGTTTTCTTGTCCTTTATGGCAGGGAACTGGTAAACCCTCTACTATCAACAGATAAACCATACCAGGGGAACTAGGGGAAAAGGGCTGTTTTATAGCAAAATGTTTTATTTAGGAATCACCTTAATGTATTCTGTTACTGTCCCATGCAGTTTTCCATCCTCCATGAGGAGTTTGGAAATTCAAGCCTTCTATTTAATGGACTTGGAAAGGAAGAGGTCTTTCAGTGTTTTTATTTATTTAGTCATTTTAAGACAGCACATCCAATTGTAAATACTACCCTTGATATAGGAATAACCATGTAATCAACAGTATCTCTTCTGCTGTGTAGGGAATACCCTGGCTGCTTGCCAGATAGCTTTGTATCTGGAAGACAAAGCTGGGTTTTTCAAAAGCACCAATGATTATTAAAGACACACAAACGTACACTCAGTCCTTATTCAACCATACTGTTGTCTTCTCATTTCTGTTTCTTGGACATTGCATAGACAAAAAAGCCTGTTTACTTCATGGCTAATTGAACAGTATATTTGCTTTCAAAAAGGTGACACATGAATCCCCATGCTAAATTATCTTACTTCACACATTAATGTAAGTCTGGACTGGAGTTGTACTGAACATAAGAGCACTATAAGAGCAGGGCCCATGTTTTATGTCACTGATAAAAGCAGCACTCATTCCTTACCTCTTCAAGAGATGACTCCAAGTTCATACCAAACGCAACTCCTATGAGTCCAAAGAGAGAGAGAGAGAAAGTCCCCATAGTCAGCTGCAAGTTCAGTCTCATCATCACATTACGGTGGCTAAAGAAGGGAGAAACATCTGTAAGGGGAACCCAAAAATTGTTCTACTGCATAAATTCTCAAATTCCATACGGTATGCATTAAAACCAAACAATGAAATAGAGGAAGTCACACTGGAATTAGGCAGCACACAAAACAACAGTAGGCAGTAGGTTCTGCATAATCATCAGAGCTGACTGGGGTCACTTACTTTTTAGAGATATATACACATACTAACAGTTACATTCCATGGAAATTGCACTCTCTCTCGCTACCAATTGGCTGAAATTTATGTCAGTATTTACAACCAACCAAAATTTACTGTTATCTTGCAAATTAATATACTTACAAAGCAGAGTCAGTAAAGGCTACAGACTACAAACTTAAGCTGTTTTGTAGAATTCTATATTCAGCTCTTCCCAGAAATAATTTCTGTGGCTTCCTGATACAGCATCCATCAATTGCTTATATAGGTAACTCCTCAAGAATACTAAACATTGACCTCAAAGGCAAGGTGGCATGTGCTTGCAAATGCAAACTACAATAACTTTTCAGTTAAAAAGCCAACTTGTGGTGAAAACTGCAGCACACATAAAGAAATAAAATACTTGCTTCAAAATTATTCATTCTTTAATCATGGCATAGGGTGATAATGCAACTTGTACTGAACAGCTGAGTAGCCTAGCTACTTATTTACATAAACAGTTTTCTGAGTATATTTTTAATTTAGTAAAAGTTTGCTCTTATTTTTCCCCTGAATTTGCAGACATTTTCTTTAGTGAGTAGTTCTCCAGAAGGATCTCAGAGTGGCTTGGTTTCGCCTGCTGGTGAAAACTGTTACCTAGGCTACAGAAGTTTTTACATATTACTGATTAGGGTGTTTTGTTGCTTTGCTTTAACTGGTTCAGCGATAAAAAAGTGCAATGCAGCTTCTTCTGCTGTGACAGCAAGTCCATTCAAACCCTCATGAAAATGGAATTCCCCAGCTTTCCTTTACTTAGAAAGAACAGGCAGCATTACATTCTGCTCAGCTTTTGGCAGTACAACAGACAGCATAGCTTACCTGTCCAGGTTGATAAAGATTATGCTTTCTGAGTCATCAATCAATACCCTGAGTTCACGAGCTTCATTTGCAAGATCTTCTGCTTGTCGGTAATAGTTCTCCAGCAGCAGTTCCATTTCTTCTGCATGGTCAATCCCAGATGTGCTCTCCTCACTGTGTGCAACATTTTTTTATTTTTTTTTGTTATATACATGGTGTATTAAAGTGCATTTCCCATGCATTAAAGACAAGGTGCGTAAAAGAGTTGTGGTTAACATCCAATATAGTGCTGACACTAGATCTCAAAATCCAATCTTTTAAGTGACAAAGGAACCCTCCATCAATACCTGTGGCATAAAATAAAAGGTGTATCTTTTAAAATTAACTGATCAGCACGGGCAGTCAGTTATTTTGAGTAGAGCAGTTAGCATCTGATGTGCTCAAGGCATGTATGGAAACACGAATTCTACTTTTTCAGCTATTATCACCTTATCAAGTAAGTGCTGACGTTTTTGAAAAGATAAACTTATTTTTTTGGTGCCCTCAAGTGGTGGAAGTTGATAATGGCGCAGTCAAAAACCACAAGAATAAAACAGAACCAAAAGTCAACACACAAACAATCACATGGTTAGGGATGTGTCTTAGGCGTTTATTAAAACAGTTTAGTTGGAAGGTGCTTCAGCTATACGCAGTAATTACTGCAAAATTTTTTGGGAGCATGAAGCTGCTTAAGAGTGAGTGTCAAATAGAAGATGCTGCTCTCCTAAGTAAAGTATGTCTGGGACTTTCATCGTACTGCATTGTCCAGAATGCTGGATCAGCAGCCTTCTCTAGAACAGATATGTAATTTTTTAGGGGTGTGCAGGATTCTTCATTATGTAGACAAAAGGCACCCAAGATCCAGGAGAGCACAGAAACTAGCAGCAAAGCCAGGAAGATTCTTCACCTTTTTTTCTTTTGTGGTATGACCTCATTGCTCTATACAGACTAAACTTTCTACAGAATGTTGTGGCATTGCTGCCTGTTAATGGAACCTCTCTGAAATGGTTTCCCAAGAAAGTTAGTGCTATATCTTAAGAATCAACCCACTTAAGGTCCCCAGAGACCTTTAACAGGGACCTTAGTTTCTCTCTTATGGGGCTGAAACTTTGAGTTAGCCAGGCTGATTTCAAAGCCCTTCAGACCTAGAGGTTTTTACTGCATGCAGAGGAGTGGGGTTGGGAATTTGAAAATTTTGAGCACTACCTACTGTATTACAGATTCAGCTCATGATCCTATTTGATAAGTATCTTTACACTGGCTCCTCAGTAGGTACAAAAAGGGAAACAACAGGCATAAAAACTTACAAATAACTGCCATCTGATTTGTTTTCATTAATTAGCCTCCATCTGCCTCCTGAGTCTTTTGATACTCTGCTGTTCCTTCACAAAAAGATAGAATGTCTGCCTCATCTTGTCTTTCTGGTCTCAGCTCACCATTCCTGCATCAATGTTGCCTCCTATCTGGGTTCCTCCTGACCTCCTCCATCACTTGTATCCTGGGGTCAAGAGAAGTGCCCTGTCTGCAAACACGCTACCATGGCTAGTATTTGCCAGTATGCCTCATGCACGGACTGCCTCACAACATCCTGCTGCATGGCTCCAGCAGTCTTCACAACCTCCCATCACCTCTTGTACCTTTCTGCAACGCTGGTGGCTTGAAGAGGTGACTCCAGGTTTCTCCTGATGTGAGAGTTCAAGCGCCCTCCCAGTACTGCTCCAGCAGATGCACTAGCAATGCAAACTGCATCCCAATTATGGAGTACAGAGTTTATATCATACATTTAGACTAAACTCTGCAGGGCAAAAAATTATTTCCTGACTTCAAACACACTACTGTGTGAACAGTATTAATATACCCCCATATAACGTGGCTAGGCAGAAGTATTACTCAGCAACCTCACAAAGGACCTGAAAGGTATTTTTTGTTCTCTGCTTGAAAAGATAACACGTTTGCATGCCCAAGATCTGAATACGGCTCATCCTAAAGCACTGGGATATGACATACATTATACATTATTTGCTTTTTAGTTTTTATTTAAAGTGACTAGTGCTGCTTATGATGTGTGCGATCCTTCATCAGGACTTGAGAGGGTGCAACACAAATATTTCTGTGTGTATGTTTTTACTGAAATCCTGCTCTTCTGGGTGCACTTACATAAGGACTGTATCAACAACATTGCCCCAAAGCTTCCTACAAGTTCTGTGGGTGAGCAAAAAGCTGGAAACAAGGTGTTCAGACCACTTCTTACAAAGGAAGTGTGGTGTCTGACTCATTCAAGACAAACTTTAAAATCTGCTGCTTTGTTTTGTTGGTGAAACTGAAGAAAATTCTCCCAGGAAGTGTTAATTTGTACTGGGAAAATAGCATTTGCTTTTTTTCCTGCTGCCATCCTGCTCCCATCCCAATCCATACTAAATGTACTGGTCTACTATGCCAAGAACTATTTGTAACTGTGTATATGACTAGTGCTACTGAACGTCCTCTCCAGAACGGTGGATACAACCATTTGCGAAGTGACTAACATCGGGGCTTTAAAAATGTTAAGTCTTTTTCCTTCTGCTTTTTGGAGGGGAACATCCAGATTAGTGTTCAAGTACTCCTTAAATAAAACGCACTTAAAAAAAAGTATCTGGTTTTATAATATACATACAATACTTGTGGATCAGTCCATTTAGATAGACAGAGCTCTTCTATTAATTCTTCCTCATCTAGAATCTCCAGAATTGTTTCTTTGAAAACTTTAAGATCTGTTTCCAGTTCTGACAAGCTGAAAAAAGAACAGGCAAGAAGTCAAGTAATCCCACTGGCATGAACACACAAAGGTAATCTTTAGATGATTTTGCCAGCACCTTTGCCAGACTGAGTTGCCAGGGAAGAGTTCTTTGGAGGGTTCTGAGAGGTGCTTTAAATAAAACTCTCTAGAGCCATGCATTCAGCAGTGGTGATGATATATCCATGAACCAGCGGGCTACAGGGATTCAGCTGTGTTTTCTGGATGTATTTACAAGAAATTTTACAAGAAAAAAAAAAAAGCACTCATGATGGGAGTGCACTGTCCTTTAAGACAGGATAGTACACGAAGTAAACCTGAAGGGCAGAACCAATGGCAAACCTTTTTTTGATATTATAAGGAACGTTCTCATGCTATTTTGATCTCTTATATGTTGTTTTGTTCTATTAGGTGCTATTTAAGAAACCTCACTGTATTTCTGACAAATCAGAATAGATCTTCTGTTTTTTCCCATACCGCTGGTATTTCATACACTGATTTTTATATTTACCAGTAAGATGCACAGCCCAGCATGACAGTAATCTATGAAATTTGTATCAGATACCAATTTTCTAAGTTTTCATTGCGTATAATTTTCTATGGTCATCTTCTAGTTTCTTCACAGCTTACTTTTTATTTACCTCTTGCCATTTTGAAGGAGAATGTGTAGTTTACTCCTATCCACAGACAAAAGCTTGGGGTCCACTAGAGCTTCCAGTGTCTCAAGGATCTGAGGCTGCAAAGTGTTAAGTCTCCCCTGCAGTTTGCTGATCTAGATAACAACATGATCCTTCATAAGAATTAAAGCAATACTTTTAGAATGGCTAGGGCAACTGGTTCCTGTCTCCAAACAGAGAATTCATGGTAATAGGCAGTTAACACAGTTTGCTTTCAAATACCCTGGAAATACTGGCTATATGGTACCACTTACAGACAGATAAAGCCAGTGTGAAATGCAGTATTTTATAATAATGACTTGCACTGAACTGAAACTCATTTATAATCAAACTAACAAGAGATAAAATATTATTTATCTAGAAATGTCATCTCACCATTAGCTAGCATAGATTAGCTGTAACTCGTTATCTGACTCCCACCCGAGGCCAAAAAACCTCAGTACTTCTGCATTATCATTCTATTTCAGCTACAGTAGTCTTTAGAAAAGTAGGATAATTTGGTTTTATATCTCCAAGTGAAGGTGAAGCCACCACATCCTTAAGTAATTGTAGCAATAATGAATTTTCCAATTAGTGCTTTTTTGGGGAGAGGATGAAAACACACACAAACACACAAAAACTTAAAAATTAAACCAACAAAACCCCAAACCAAAAAAAAAGCTTCTATAATAAGCGTGGAATACATATAAAAATATGTATGTATAAATATTAACATAAGAATAAAATCATACTATCTTTTCTATGAAGCAACAACTTTGAAAGCAATGTAAAACCCAGACAGCTCACCCGGTACTGCAAGATTGCTTCTATGGCTCGGAATTCAAAGGGCAGGGAATATGTAACTAGTTGACCTTCTCCTGTGAGCTGAGATGCTAGTTCATTGAAGAGCCAATGTTCCAGATTTAAATTACGATAATCTAGTATCAGAAGAAACTCTGGTGTTATGACAGCCTTCAAGAACTGAAAGAGACAGCATACATGTGGTGGTCTGAAAAAAAAAAACTCTGAAGACTTCTGTCTGTTCCTGACTATGTAGTACATTAAGTAATTTAGGCATTGAGAAAAGCCACTCTTCAAATGTCTTTTCAGGCAGGAAAATAACAGAACCTCATAGTAACTATGAGCTCCCAGTGAACTCCAGAGTATTCAGAGGTGAATACTCTTTGATAATGGGTTAAGGTCAAGAAGTGGCTCCTGGTCATTTTTTGGCCTTTACTTCTATGATCAAGTTCATGCTGTTTCTCCTGTGCTCAAGTAGCAAAATGCTCATTAATACGTATTGCTGGTAAATACATTCCTCTGATTGCTAGGTACAGCTTCAAAGACACATTTATTGTTAGGTTACGAGTCATAGAAAGCTGCTATTAAAGATTATAGGAAAACCATTACCTCCATTCGCATGATGATCCTATTGTTCCTAGTTGCAATGCTCATGAGGTGTTGAAATCTTAGATCTCGAGCTTGTAGACCCAGTTCCTGGTACAGTTCTGTTTTCTTTTTTTCTATCATAAAAATATTATTAGATGAAGACATCTAGGGGACAAGCACGTATGTCCTGAAATTACATTCTAGTCTGTTACTCAGTCCCACAAAAAGAGCTATGCTATCTTTAAAACTGTTTTCCTCCCATTCACTCCTCAATGTAAATTATTTGTAACAAAGTTTAAAAGTTTGTATCTTGAGCAGAACAATTCTAGATGGAAGTGAAGAAGTTGGCCATGGTGATTAATTTCATGTCAGAAGCCAAGTGGCTGATCAGCTAACTCTATAGGAGGGAATGGGAAAATGCCGGTTAGAAAAGGGAAAAGACAAAGTAAAAATGACCTTCCTCTGACAGGTGGTATACATTATTTTTAACATATTAATTAGAAACATACAAATACTGTAATGATGAAGATGCTATGAAGACCTACATTGCAACATGGCAAATTAATATGCACAGTGAAGCAGACTTAAAATAGACTTCTACCCCAAGTAGATACTCAGTTGTGCTTTTCCATATTGGACAAGAGAAAAAAAAACAAACAAACAATGGAAAACACAATGAAAACTCACCAAAAAAGGTAGTATTCCCCTCTTTGTCAAGCTTCATCTAGAAAAGTGAAAAAAAATCCTTTTTTCCACACAATTACTATTAAATAAGCACGAAGTGTCTGAAATTGCTTACACATGCTCAGAGGTCAAATGGAAAGTATTGTGATGAGGAAATAGTAACTTTTTATACCCTCTCTTCACTGTTCATCCCAACTACAAAAAATTTTGCACCAAGCTGCCATATATTTCCCCGTGTTTGTGCATACACCAACCAAAACCACTATCATCTGCACAATGACGTTCCCATGTAAGCCTTGGAAAGGAGGTGATTTACAGAGGATCTGACTTGTTTTGGCACAAAAGGGTATCTTGCATTTCGCCATTTCCTCTGGTATAATCAGAAAAAAAATATATGTACAATTTTAAAAGAGTAACACAAGTGGGGTAGTTAGGCCTTGTGTTCGTGTCAAGTATTATTACAACAGCATTCAGCTAGTAACTGGCATCCTTTTTTTTCTTAGCATTTGCCATTCTGATGAATTTTAATGCTTATCTCCTGGCAAAATTACTTCATTGGAAAAAATTGCAAGGTGTGGTTTAATCATAAAGTTGGCCCTCTTGCTTATAAGCCGTGCAGCTTAATACCGTATCGCTGGCTTTAGAAATAACCTTCCGTGAACAAAACATGCACTCCAGTGGAGCTGCAACGCAAATTGCATGGCCACACGGACCCAGCTGCACGTGTTGTGCTTGTCATTGCCAACAGGCCTGACGTCCCCTCGTGCACTAACAGTCAAGCAGTCTGCAAACAGCCTTCAGGCTCATTTCAGAAGGAATTATGTGGACAATTTGTCCCCAGATCCTACGTGTGCTTAGAAGTGCTGTTGCTGTGACGCAGGAGTAACAACTGTGGGAGCCACTAGCAAGCCTCCAGCAAGAGAACTTCCGCCAGATGCTTTATCTTAGAAAAACATCTTGATGAAACACGTGCTCCACAGCCGGCCCTTAAGTCAGAACGCTTTTAGGTGACAACTTAGAACCAGAAACACCTCCCGGGAAGGGGACCGCCCTGCTCCTGTGGCATACGAAGGGAAGCCACCCCTGAAGGACCTGTCACCCCGCACAAGACTGCGCAGCGCTTACCACAGCGAAGACGGGAGATACGCTGGCCAGGGTGGCTTGGGAGGCCTCGGCGGCGGGGTGCTGGTAGAACGTACCTGGGAGAGGAGGAGGAGGAGGCCGGTCACCGACCCCGGTGTCGCCGTCGCCCTCCCCTGCCCCCTGCCCGCCCGCCCGCCCCGCCGCTCACCGGCCCCCCGCAGGCGGCAGTCGCAGGGCGGCAGCCG